>NC_133771.1:106249544-106360810 GCF_003597395.2 Chelonoidis abingdonii
GAGTTCCTCCCTATTTGTTAAAATCAAATCTAGAACAGCTTCCCCCCAGTAGCTTTTTCAACCTTCTGAAATAAAAAGTTGTCTGCAATGCAGTCCAAGAACTTATTGAATGGTCTGTGCCCCACTGTGTTATTTTCCCAACATATATCTGGATGGTTGAAGCCCCCATCGCCACCAAATTTTGGGCTTTGGATGATTTGTGAGTTGATTAAAAAAGCCTCTTCCACCTGGTTAGGTGGCCTGTAGTAGACTCCTAGCATGATATCACCCTTGTTTTTTACCCCTTTTAGCCTAACCCAGAGATTCTCAACACTTCCGTCTCCTATGTCCATCTCCACCTCAGTCCAAGTGTGCACATTTTCAATGTATAAGGCAACACCTCCTCCTTTTTTCCCCTGTCTATCCTTCCTGAGCAAGCTGTACCCATCCATACCAACATTCCAATCGTGTATTATCCCACCAAGTTTTGGTGATGCCAACAATGTCATAGTTGTATTTATTTATTAGCGCTTCCAGTTCTTCCTGCTTATTACCCATACTTCTCGCATTTGTATATAGGCATCTAAGATACTGATTTGATCTTGCCTCCCAGTTTTGCCCTGACCCTCCTTTCTCTCTGCCATTATAGCCCATGCTCCCTCCTATTTCCGACCCATCTCCCAAGTCTCCATATTCTCCACTTACATGTGGGTTTTGCTCATCTGTCCCCATCGAACCTAGTTTAAATCCCTCTTCTGGAGCAAAGGTTCCCTATGGATGCAGACTTGGCAGCCAGAGATAGCCAGCTCCAGCAAGAGGATATGTGTGGGTGGGTGAAGAGGAAGGGAAAAATCCATAATTCTGTGGATTGATAAAATGCCCAGGTCTGTAAGTTGAAACCGTCGAATCCAGGGGTCCCCAACACGGTGCCCGCCGGCGCCACGGTGCCCATGAGGGCATCTAAATGCGCCCGTGTCCTGGCCGGCGGTCGAGCATCTGCCAAAATGCCGCCGAATTTCTGCGACGTCATCGAGAGGCATCACTGCCGAAATGCTGCAGAAATTCAGTGGCATTTCGGCAGATGCTCTGCCGCCGCCACAGTCCTTCGTCTAGCGCCTGCCAGACGAAAAGGTTGGGGACCACTGATCTAATCTGTTAAATTTACATGAATAGATATAAGTAGGTGACATCAGACCACAGTCAGGAGTATTTCCTACTCTCAGGAACCCTGATTCAGCACTTAAACACACACTTAAGCCCCATTAAAGGGACTTAATCAATGCTTAAACTTTTGTGTGTGCTTAAATGCTTTGTTGAGTAAGGATGGACTTAAGCATGTGTTTAAAAGCTTTCTTGAACTGAAGCCAGAGTGAAGTGACTGATGAACTCCCAGTGCTGACACCAGTCTGAGTCTCCACCATTGTGTACTATCTTTGCTTGGGGTTAAACTCTATTTTCCTGACTTACAGACTGTAGACAATAGGCAGTGCATTGGAGCTGAGAAGGAGGCTGAACAAGCCCTGCAGAATGTAGTGTATCCACTGCTGCTTCGTGACCGTATTGAACACTGGAAGTGATGAACACACAGACTGCTCCATCATATATACCAGGGCAGGATTGGGTTTATAATGTAATGACAGTTGAGACTGTATAGATGATTCTGTAATAAATCTTCATTTTCAAAGGTTAACATTTAGATTCTTTGAAATCACACTGGGACGAAACTTGCCAGCAAGCATGCATGCTAGTTACTTTTCAGAACTATTTTACAATCAAAAATACCTGTGAACTTGACTTCATCATTAACTTTTTGATCTCATAATATAATTGCAAACTTATATATGCTACATTAGAGCCACGTAAAAGTTAAATAGCATAAAGGCCACATTAAAATAAATAGGAAATGTCACATCTCAGACTCAAATAAACTAATGTTAATAGTGAACGAAAAGCCACTCAGTTCCAGTAAATTTCGAGTTAAACTCTCACAGACCCCTTAATTCAGCCTTTGGTATTACAATATGTACCATTTAATCTCTCTGAGGATTCCACAATGCTCTGTGAAGTTACCACTGAGAAAATATTTCTCTCCCCAGGCATGGCTTAACTAAGTATACAAATAATTTTGTGCACCACTTCTACTACAATAGGACAATGTATCTGTAAAGAATTGGTTTTGGTATTTAATATTTTATAAAATTCAGGAAACTCTGTGATACTGTAGAGGACTATACTGTACAATACCAATGTACTGTACATGGGGCTGCAGGACACTGAGAAAGTTTAACTCCAAATTTTCTTGCTTTGACAAATTTGCCTTGACTGCAGGGTTAGCTCAGCACACAGTTTTGTGTTTAAGTTGCACGGAAAGTTAGGTGAATTTGAGAATTATTATCAATTTTAATGGAGTAGCAAGCAACTTCTAGGCTTTCCATCTTCATCCCTTTTTAGTAAATATTTATTATCCACACAAAAAACTGAGTTATAAGAACATTATTACGGGTTACAAAATCAAGCATTCAAAAGTTAGGAAATGGAGAATTAAGTTTGCCTGCACAATCTCAGTTTGTCCCCCTTGTGCATATGCATTATGGTCCAGTCTTTCATTAGAAGATCACATGCTACTTTTTCCCACTGGATCCCTGCCTCATTCAGTGCACTGAATGGATAGTGCTCACTTAATGAGCAGCGTTTCAATGTTTTTTATTTTCCTCATTGTTCAATGTATGGCCCCAGGCCCTATGTTCTGCATGCTATTCAAACCCTGCCCAGCATCACAAGAACTCTGTGGTGCAGACAGGAGTAGAATCTAGTTCTCCAGAGCAACATTCAGCTGTCTTAACCCAGAGATCTTCCTGCAATCTCCTGCCTCACTCACTCTGTACTTTCCAACTTCTGCAACAAAAAAATCGGGGTTCTATGCATAAAAGTCTCCATCACTACACATCCCTGGTTCATCCCCCAATTAGTTGATCCTGTGCACTAAATGAGGCAGGTGTCCTGTGGAAAAAATATTGCATCACATAAGTAAACCCTTTATCAGAATGTTCATACACAAGGAGGCTGGATTACGGTTGCACAGGCAACTTCAACTCTGGCATTTTTGGAGTGTTTGGATTTGAAATCGTAATAATGTTATTAACTTATTTTTTGTGTGTGTAATTTCCTTAGTTTTTAACCAGTAAGCTGAAAAATTAGAAATTTCATCATATGGCATCATATTTACACCTACATGGGTCATGAGCAAGGTGGAACCCTTAGATCCACCACACAGATCTCTGCCACTTGAGCTAACGGCATAACTCATGATGTAGTTGGTTGTCATTTTCTATGTGGATCAACACTAGAGGGGGATGGGACACACTGCCAGTGGGTTTCTCAAATATTTGCTGATAGCAGAGGAAGGTTGAGACTCAAGAATCTTGAGTTCCATTCGAGGCTCTGAAGGAGAATATGCTGTAATGGGCACAGACTCGTCTGCCTGGGCCCCCCAAATGTGACCCTCTTTTTCCCCCATCCCCTCCAACCTGTCCCTGTCCTGTTCCCCTCCCCTGGGTCCTTGTCCCAGTCCTATTCCTCTCATCTGGTCAGTCCCAGGCTCCACTCCTCAGGCTGCTCATCCCAGCCCCAGATTCCTTGCCCCACAAATCCTAGTCTTACCTCTCCAGTTTCCTCATCCCAGTCTCCCCTGACTCCCAGTTCCAGTCTCCTTGCCCAGCCATTCTCAGTTTCCTCCGTCTGACTTCTGAACTCATCTGTCTCCCCGACCCTGGCATCCAAACATTATTTCACACTTATTCCCATCCCCACTGACTCTGTCCCAATTTTTCTTCCCCCTCATTCCCCCGGCTCCTTGCCCCAGTCTCTTTGCCCAGTCAGTCCCAGTTCTCCCCCTACCCCTTAGCTCCTTTTCAGATCTGCCTCCCTTCTACACCCTCTCCGCTTATCTCCTGCCTCCTGCCACACTGGCTCTCGGTCTCAGTCTCTCCGCCCCGCACCCCAACTCCCAGCCCCAGTTTCCCTTTCTCCCTCCCTACCCCCCAAACTACTCCCCTTCTCCCGTCCCTGCATATCCAGCTTTTGTCCCCTCTGCCCTCGAAGCAGGCAGCTTTCTCCACCATGCTGCCTGGGCCCAGTCTCTCTGCCCTCATTTCGGGTGTCCCAACCCAGCTCTGCAGCAGTCCAGACCTACGGTAGGACTGGATCATTCTCATTGCAGAGTAATGGTCAGGGAGTTTAGCTACTAACATGTAAAAGGTTGCTATTGCGTCTGTGTGCGCTGTGATTTTTCAAAGGCTTATAACTTGGCAAAATTTGGGTGGATTTTCACAGGGACAGCAAAACCATATCCCTCGCACAAAAGTCACATTTCTATTCCCTGTTCCAAAACATGGGGACACTAAAACAGGGTCCCCAGAATGTTTTAACATGGACAAAACAACTCTTTTTCCCTCTCCTCATTCTTGGAGCATTGTGGCTGATCTTTTTCAAAAAAAAAAAATTCATCCTGAGACAGACATCAAGCATAGAAATTTTCGCCCAAGCAGTTAAAGTTTGGCAAAGTTATAAGCAGCTGAAAACAGGTTTTTATAACTGAAAATGTCAGGCAACCTTAATAGCACCCAGAGGACTTGGTCAGGGTCAGAGTCCCTTTGTGCTAGGTGATATACAGATACATAAAATATGTTCCCCAAAGTTCTTACAATCTAATTCAACATATACAAATTGGTGTAACAAACTATCAGAAGGGTTTGAGAAGGGAGGATGAGAGTAATGGTGAATAGAACGTAAGTTACATAGCCTACCTATGTGCATGATTCAATGTCTTCAGAACATTCAATGATGTGTTGAGGTAGCTAATATTATAAAATATATGCAAACAAAAGATATATAGAGATATATATAGATATACATAAAAAATACTTCCTGGGCATCTATATTTTTTCCATCTCAAGAGAGATCAGTTTAGGTCCATGAAAGAAGGAAAACTACTAGTGCAATACTATTTGTACAGTCATTAAGGTGAAATGTAAAGAAAATGAAAATATGAAAACAAGACAGGTTCAAAAATATTTTCTTAAGTCTTTCTGAATGCACAAAATAGAGAGATGGGTGTGCAGAGTTGTTTAATTACATTATGTGTTTTGCTGTAAAAATGCTAATTTCACTATGAATGATTTGATAAGAAAAACAGTCCACCCACTGTAGCTGTTGTAAAGTTTACTTTATACCAGTTACAGTAGTATGATAACCTGTTTTGTTTTTCAAAGTTGGTCAATTAGCTGGATCTTCCACTTCTCAAAATACAGTTCAGTAAATAAGAGAAAAAGAAATGGCTTGATATTTCATCTAATTACATTACTGGTCAAAAAACTGCAGAGATGCAGTTAGTGGATCATTGAAGTTCGTTGACCTGAGAATCTGCAAGATCATCTTATTTAACTGTTTTGTCTTCATAAAGAGCATTGAGGTGTTGTGGGGAAGAGTAATTATCTTCCAGGAGTTTAGCAAATAAGAGAGAAAACCCTTCATTGTTTTATAAGTAGTTTGCTTTGATGTATATGCTGTGCAAGTTTCAAATTGAAACTGATTGCACAGAGTCTAGAAATTATTGTCCAATATTTCCTAGTTTTCAGGCTAACCTAATGTGCATTTAAGAGGAATTAATTCTTTTCCTTCTTCTACATTTTCCTAAATGTTCTAAATATGTTTAAAATAGCTTAAAAACTATGAAGTTCTGCATGTGTTCAAAGCAGTAGATCTTAAAGGCATTCATTAGACTTGGATGTAGAAATATATCATATTTCATAAAATATATAGGAACCCAAACCTATTTGTCACTTATACAATTCTAAAAGTTTGCAGTACCATTATGAACAACTCAGGAAGTGTATACTTTGAAGTACAGCTATGATTGATTAGACTACAGAAATTCCAGTGCTTCGTTGCATACTACTTTAATCTTTTGAACAGTGAATGAACAGCAGATGGCCTAATAAAGACACTCTGTATATTTTCTCAATATGGATTTGCTCTGAAGGGATTGGTTCAACACTTCAGAGTACATATATTTGGAATACATCTGTCTTAGTCAAGACAGATGGTTAACGGAAAGTGAAACGTCCAAATTCTTGGAATTAGTCCAATTTGGGTGCTGCTTTTGATTGGAAATTTTAATAGGATATGACTATCCTTCTATAAGCTTTTTCGGAAGAATACAGCTGCTAATAGTATAGGCAAATAAAAGGTTGATGGCGACTGAACTGGGATTTGTTTTACTTACATTTCAAATAAAAATATTGCCAGTGTCTTGCTCTAACTGATCTGAGGTGAATTTGTTTTCCCGGGCTATCAATTTGATATCTTTCATGATTGCAAAATTCACTAAAAAATTCAAACTTGAAAGAAAAAATATTTTTCAAATTCCAAATTGTATTTAAACTTCCAAGTGTTGGGTTTTTAAAGGAGATTTTATAATTTTTTCAATCCTATATAATACTATACATTAGATCAAAGCTTTTTTAAATGGCAATTTTGTAATACATTATAGTAAGTTTCCATTAGTGACAGCTTCATGGCTTGTGGATCAAATATTATATGTGAATTGTATGCCTCTAAAATGTATGCAGAAATATATAAATCAAATTTAAAAGGTGCTGCATGCTGATACTGGGAGACAATTATTTTTACAACCTGGGTTACTTGGGAGTTTACTGTATGTTTTCAGTTTGCATATTAAAAATGTAGTATTTTATCCTTGACAAAAGGTTGTCCCATTTTAGTTAGATACTCTTCAAATGTAATATTTTAGCATTCATTATCTCTGCAAAGGTTTTGGTATGTGAATTAAATCCATTTTTGTTTTTGTTAAGTATTGCACTCTTGTTTTCTGTTTTGCAGTAATAACAAGTAGTGGCTACAGTCCAAGATCGGCACATCAGTACTCGCCGCAGATATATCCCTCCAAGTTAGTGACCACATCTTTTCTAGCCTATCATAGCGAATGACCAAGACTTCAGGCAATTCTGTTGTTCAAAGTTTTCAACAAGTGTTAATACACAATAAATAAGTAAAAGTAGTAATGAATGGGTACATAGTTAAGAATTTAAGACTTGATACTGATCCCTATTAGCATCATTTCTCTATTTTTTTTCTCTCACACAGTTGGTGAAGATCTTGGTTTGGCTCTTAGATGTGCAGTTATCTATTGTTGCACAACATATATAACTGATTTTGTGCACACATGTAAGGGCAAGATTGAACCCTAGTGGTCAAGTTCTCAAACGTGTGCATGTAAGTTGTGCTGACAGAATATGCTCAAACGCATGGAAACAGGCACTTGATTGGGAAAAAACACAATTCTATGTGCAAAATGAGTACTTGAATGCATAAGTACTAGTGCAGAGTTTCTCAAACAGGGTTTGCTGCTTGTGTAGGGAAAGCCCCTGGTGGGTTGGGCCAGTGTGTTTACCTGCCCCATCCGCAAGTCCGGCTGATCGCGGCTCTGGGCCAATGGGAGCTGCTGGAAGCGATGGCCAGTAAGTTCCTCAGCCCGCGCCACTTCCAGCAGCTTCCATTGGCCCGGAGCAGTGAACTGTGGCCAGTGGGAGCCACGATCGGCCGGACCTGGGGACGGGGCAGGTAAACACACTGGTCCAGCCCACCAGAGGCTTTCCCAACACAAGCAGCGACCCCTGTTTGAGAAACCCTGGATTAGATACTTACTCCCTTCCCCCACTTAAAATTGAGATTCTCGTGTAGTCACATGACTTCAGAGAGCTGGGACTTTAACAAAACACCAAATATTGTGAGATTTGACATAAAATCACTAGAGTTGGCAGCATACTCATTTGCATGTGGCACTACCAGTTTTGTGCACACATGTTCTTGATTGCAGTGTGAAGTTTGTTTGCTTCTGCATACTTGACAGGGCCAGGTAGGAGGCTATATTTGAAAATTTGGCATTATGTTTCTAAAATGAAAACGTTGAAACATTAGCAGGTTATGCTTTCTTAAGCTACTTTGTTTTGGTACATTTGTATTCACATCATGATATAACAAATATATAATAAGATGACAAGTAAATGTCAAAACTATGCATATTAGAGAGAGACTTTAATATCCTGGGACCAACACGGCTACACAACACTGCATATTAGCAAGACAAGGTGAATGAGGTAATATCTTTTATTGGATGAACTTCTGTTGGTGAAAGAAACGCTTTTGAGCTTACACAGAGCTCTTCTTCAGGCAACTACAACAACACTGCAAACATCAGTGAACTAAGCGTAGTCTTTCTAATTTCACTTATGAGGGGATTTGGCTAACAGCGCATCAGATATTCTTGTCCAAATATATTACAAGGTCTTATTGAATTTGTAATTTACTGTAATAATTTTTGGCATCTAAATTAAACTGTAATCTTTTTCTGATAGCAACTGCTGCCAACTATGCTGAAGTGGTTAGGGAAAAAAGCAAAAGAAATTAGTATTTGATATTTAGTCATGGCTTTTAATGGCTAGGTTTCAGTTACAATAATTCTTCAGAGTGTGTTTGATGACTCTTGGTCCATAAAATCTTATTTGACTTTCCAAGACAAATATTTCTGAATACATTTTTGCAACTCTGGAGGGTAAAAATTGTAAACTTGATTTTATTCACTCTTCCTGTAAAACTTCAGTATTCATAAACAAAAGATTACTTGTATTTCCATTCTTTTTTCTGTAACCCAAATTTTCCAAATGTTGAAAGCCCATCTTGTTGAAGTATTACTGTAGGCATTTTTAATGCCACGCTATGGGCTCAATCCCTCTCCCATTGAAGTCAGAGGGCCAGATCCTCAGCTACAGCTACTGCACACAGTACAAGTTTGTGTATCTTGGTGCTCACATTTGTATTTCCCTGATCCTGCTGCCACTGTGTCTAGGACAGTTCTCCTTCACTGGGTTAGAGCAGCCTGAGGACACCTCTGATTGACTAATGCCAGATGTTCATTGCTCCAAGGGGGGCGGGACGCAAAACCCTATAGTGCTATGTTAACAGTGGGATGATCCACCTAGGGCTGGATACAGCAGCTTTAAGGTTATATTATGCTGGTGATATGGTAGAAAACATCCATGCTGCACCAGAGAATGTGACCCAGAGAGTCTCTCCATTTACTTCAGTAAGGTTAGATTGGATTCCAGAAGAGTAATTGTTGACAAAGAAAACTATTTATTGACTTCTTGAAACCTTTTTCTTTTATTGCTTGAATCAACATGCAAAGTATTTGTTGCCACAGTAATGCTATTTTTCCTAATATTTAGGCCCTATCCACACATTCTTTCTACACCAGCAGCTCAAACAATGTCTGCCTATTCCGGACAGACCCAGTATTCAGGAATGCAACAGCCTGCAGTCTATACAGCCTACTCACAGACTGGACAGCCTTACAGCTTGCCTACTTACGGTATTTTACCTCTGATTGTTATTCCTTCTTAACTAGAAGTAAGATTGTCAACCTGAACATTCTTTACTTTTCTCCCCATCTGCAAGAAAATATTTTAAAGTATTGGTTGAAAATTAATTTCTCACACAGATTTGGGTGTAATGTTGCCAGGCATCAAGACGGAAAGCGGGCTTTCGCAAACACAGTCACCACTGCAGAGTGGGTGCCTCAGTTACAGTCCAGGGTTTTCCACACCACAGCCTGGCCAAACACCGTATTCTTATCAAATGCCAGGTCAGTAACCACCATCATCATTTTCCATCTTTCATTTCAGAGGCACTACTTATGAGTGAGGTGTTGCTCACTCATAAAACGTGTGAGTAGGAATATCTGAAGTAGGCCTTTAGGTTCAGATGTTCAAAGGTATTTAGCAGGGCTGTCCAGAGGATTCAGGGGGCCTGGGACAAAGCAATTTCCGGGGCCCCTTCCATAAAAAAAAGTTGCAATTCTATAGAATACTGTATTCTCATGGGGGCCCCCGTGGGGCCCGAGGCCTGAGGCAAATTACCCCACTTCCCCCCTCCCACCCTTGGGCGTCCCTGGTATTTAGGTGCCTATGTTGCATTAAAGTAAGTGAAATGTATATGCAGGCTGATACCTGACTTCATGCAAGGTATTATCTTTTAATGTAGCATTATGATGTGCATTTCTTTGTAAGAAACAGTTATCAAAAGACTCAGGGCCAGTATCTAAGGGTTTAAAGATGCAGATAGGCACCTAGTGAGATTTTCAAAAGAATCCAAGCAGGTTAGTCACTTAATTCCCATTGAAATCAATAGGAACAAGGGGCTAGATTCACAAAAGGACTTAGGTACCTGATTGCCACTTCAGGTGCCTAAATCCCAGAATCAGGTCCCACTAGGCTTCACAAAATCCCCGCTCAGCTGCCACTACATCCTGTAAATGCCTAAACTCACTTGGCACTTCAAAATTTTGTTGCAGTAAAAGTTCCCTTGGGATCTAGGTTACTGCCTTTCAGCATGTGCACTGCAGCCCCATTCCTAGCATGCAGCTGCCTAAGCCCCAGGGTGATACAGAAACCGGGGAAGGTAGATGTTCCTCCTCCTAACTAGCTTGCCTGCCTACAGGTGAGCTTACACAAAACAATGGAGAAAGGAGATCTGCTTCCTTCAATTCTTAACCCAGTGGATATGGTATTCATCTAGAATGTGAAAAATCCTTGGTTCAAGCCCCCCTTTTACCTGAGTGGGAGATGGGATTTGAACTGTTTTATGCTGAGACTGGATGGTGCAAGTGAAGGTGAACTAAGCAATGAATATACATAAAGAGAGAAAGAACAAAAAAAAGAAACAAGGGAGTGGTTGAGGCACTGTAGTAAGTGTGATAAGTTTTTCATGAACATATTTTCCAAGTTTTCTTGAACAATATGAAAAGGGAAAATATAAATCTGGAAGCAATTTTTTATTTCTGTTGAGCATTCATTAGAATTTTTTATATTTTGAAGTCAGAATCTCAGTTATTTGTGCTTCTGATTTGTCTGTGTTGTAATATGAAAAATGTTTTCAGTACACAAATAGGTTCTTGTAACAAATTATTTCCTTTAAATTTAGGTTCTAGTTTTACACCCTCATCTACTATTTATGCAAATAATTCAGTCTCGAATTCTACAAACTTCAGTAGTTCACAACAGGTATGAATATTGATACTTTTATATATGCTACAGAATAAGAAAATATTTTAAGTGATCAGGCAATTGCATAATTTGACCAATTTAGGTTAAAACAGGACTATTGTGATTCAGTGTTTGATAGGACAGCAGTGTACTTTAATATCTAACCACATATTGCAATCTTCATGAGAAAATTTGATCAACCTTTTCATTTAAAATACATGATAAAGAAATGAGTTCACTTAATAAATTGGCATTACTTTTTCCAGGATTATCCATCCTACACAGCTTTTGGCCAAAACCAATATGCACAGTATTATTCAGCATCAACATATGGAGCATATATGACCTCAAACAACACAGCTGATGGCACGTCTTCATCATCATCAACCTATCAGCTACAGGAATCTCTCCCAGGCCTGAATAGTCAACCAGGTACAGACCTTCATCCAGGTGAAAAACTTTTGTGTATTTCATCCCATCAGATTAGATGTGTGAAAGCAGAAATTGGGTAATTTTTCAACATAGGTAATTTTTTATCCAAATTGGGATGAGCATAAACTTTTAAACTCATCTTAGTGTCTCTAGAAGAAAAAAAAATATTATGAAAACAATCATGAGATTTTTAAAAAACAAACAAACATATATTCAGGTTATATATTAAACCACAACCAAGTAATTTTGGCAAACTGATATATGTATCATTGTGGAAATGAGAAAAGATTCAACCATCAAGTACAGGAACTCCTCATGTTAAGTCATCCCGGTTAACATTGTTTCATTGTTACATTGCTGATCAATTAGGGAACATACTTATTTAAAGTTGTACAATGCTCCACTCTTACATTGTTTGGCTGCCTGCTGTTTCCACAGCTGGCAGCCTCCCTTTGTCCCCTGCTCCTCACAGCACCTCCCACCCACCGGCAGACCCCGTGGATCAGTCCCTTTCCCCTCCTCCTCCCCACCGCGTCTCCTGCCCGCTGCAATCAGTTGGCTTACAGTGTTTTGGGGGTGAGAGTGGGGAGGAGTGAGGACTGGGCATGCAGGCTCCCCCTCCCTCCCCCGCGTCCTCAACACCGCAAGCCAGATGATTGCTCTGGGCAGGAGGCGGGGGCGAGGGAGGGGAAGCTTGCATGCTGAGTCCTCGCTCCTCCCCCTCCCTCCTTCCCCCTAAACACCGCAAGCCAGCTGATTGCCCCAGGCAGGAGGGAGGAAGGAGGAGTGAGGACTCGGAGCGCCTCTCCCCTGCCTCCTGCTAGTGGCAATCAGCTGACTTGCAGCGTTTAGAAGGGAGGGGAGGGAGGGAGGAGGAGCAAGGATGCAGTGTGGGAAGTAAAGAGGGAGGAGGTGGGGGGGAGAAGAGTCAGGTCAAGGATGGGGGTTTGGGGGAAAGGGGGGAGTGGGCGGGTTGAGGGTTGAGCCCCTCACCCCCCGCTCCTGGTGCTTGCAGAGTAGGGGAAGCTGCCACTGCTGCACAACATGCTTCTCTTAGCCTACAGTGCCTTCAGCCTCCTTGCCTGCCTCATCTCCAGTGCCAGTGGGCTATGCCTGTGTAGGGTAAGGCAGAGGCACCTCCCAATTATAGTACTGTATTGTATGTACAGTATGTTTGTAAACACACACAGCACGTGCACAGTACTCCCCACAGCGTAGTATTAAATTGCTTGTTTAAAATTGTTTAAAACTTATAACTGTATTAAATTGCTTGTTTAAAATGTATATAATGCCTCTTGTCTGGCAAAAAAAAAAATTCCCTGAAACCTAACCCCCCCATTTATATTAGTTCTTATGGGGAAATTGGATTCGTTTAACATCGTTTCACTTAAAGTCACATTTTTCAGGAACATAACTACAACGTTAAGTGAGGAGTTACTGTATGCATCTTTGAGTGTCCAAAACTATTGTGTTGTAGCAGGACCCCTCTAATTCACACTCAAAAAGGCAATCCCTGTTCAGTTCTCAGCAAAGATTTAATAACAGAATGGGGCTGAGATCTTGTATTACTGACACCTAATAATAATAATAATACCTAGCTCTTCATCCATAGATCTCAAAGTGTTTTACAAAGGAGGCTAGTCCCAGAATCCCTGTTTTACAGATGGGGAAACTAAGAGCATGTCTACACTATAGACTTAAGTTGTCCTAGGTTAGGTTGACTTACATGTCCACACTGCCTTTCTTCTGTCTGTGATGCGTGTTCTCACCAAGAACGCTTCCACCAACTTCAGAGGGGCAGTGCAGGGGGCTGAGAGCCAAGGCTGTCAGCTCCACACAGCTCCTTGCTAGTAGCCTGACATCCCACCGGGCTGCCCCTCCCCTCTTGGCTCCCTGTTCCCCACCAGGAATGGGGCAGCTGACCAGACACTGGGCACAGATCTCCCGACCAGGAGTCCTGCTCCCCTCCATCAGGAGCACCGCAGCCAACTGGAGTGTGGGCACAGAGCTCCCCGCTGAGCGCAGCTGTGCTCCCAGTGGGGAGCCGAGACCCCAGGGGGCAGCCGGGCTCCTGGTGGGGAGATCCCACCCAGAGTCCAGTTGACTGCAATGCTTCCAGCGGGGAGCCAAGAGCCTGGGGACCCTGGGTGGCAGCCGGGCTAGAGTGGGAACCCAGGACCCTGGGGAGCAGCAGAGCTCACTGTGGGGAGCCAGGAGTCTGAGTGGCTCAGCTGGGGAGCCAGGAGCTGGCTTTCTTGTCAATTTCACAGCTCCGTGAAATTGACGAGAATGATAGCCAATAGATGTAAGTAATGCAGTGTCTACAGGGACACTGTCTTGCCCTAAATATACCAACATAAGCCCTACGCCTCTGGTGGAGGTGGCATTATGATGGTGTAGTAGGGCACTTACATCGGCGGGAACAAGGCTGTAATGTGTTCACTGATATAATTAAAGCAGCTTGTATTGTCCTAACTCTGCAGTGTAGACCAGGCCCTAGGCACAGAGAAGTGAAGTGACTGGTCGAAGGTCACCCAGGAGGCCAGCGGCAGAGCCAGGAATAGAATCTACATCTCCAGAGCCAGTCCAATGCTCTATCCACTAGGTCACACTGCCTCCCTTATTACAGCATATTTACTAGTACCATATATTTTGAAGTATTATCATAAATAATTAAAACCAAACTACAGTCGTTTCTTTATTTAGACAAGCACTTTTTAATGTGCATGCCAATAGAGCTATCAGGTATTAGTATCAATCTATTTAAATTATATTAAAAGAGTTACAGTTGCAAAGTAAAGCACTCAGAAGCCAGGACAAGACAAAGTTAAGTTTGCCTGACTAATTATGTGCCTTTGGCCATAAAGCATTACAGTATTTTATTATATAATCACACTAAACTTTTTTACAGGACCTCATCTCATTCAGTGAATGAGGTGGACGTTGCTGCGTGAATGAGGCAGCTGTTGAGTTTTTCTTTTTATCTCCATCATCCACCTTATGGCTTCATGCCTGCTTCATATACTGCACATCATCCAAACACTGCTGCCCATAAAATTGCTTTTCCTTCTTTGTAGACTTTTCTGTGGTGTTCATTATATTAGTAGATGAGCATCTCACAGAGGTTAGTGAATTGATCTTTGTAACACCCCTGCAAAGTCAAGCAGTATTCCCATTTTACAAATGTGAGACTGTAGTACAGAGAAATTAAGTGTGGCTTGCTCGTACAAAGTTTGTGAGAGAGACAGTAAAAGATTCCAAATCTCCAAGGTCTCTGCCTAGTGCCACATGCGCTTTATTTGTTTTCCAGGGGACCCTGCTTCATTCATCATACATAACTCCTGACTTAACATTGTAGTTATGTTCCTGAAAAATGTGACTTTAAGCGAAACAATGTTAAGCGAATCCAATTTCCCCATAATAATTAATGTAAATGAAGGGGTTAGGTTCCAGGAAAGTTTTTTTTTCGCCAGACAAAAGACTATATTATACACAAACACACACAGTATAAGTTTTGAACAAATAATTTAATACTGGTACACAGTGATGATGATTGTGAAGCTTGGTTAAGGTGGAGGAGTCAGAGGGTGGGATATTTCCCAGGGAATGCCTTACTGCTAAATGAACTAGCAATTGACTGAGCCCTGACACAACAGTAGCAATTGACACAACACTCTACAAGGCAGCGGGAAAGGAGGGAGGGCAGACAGAGATACACACCCCATGTGTGAGAGAAAAAATGTGCATTTCCCCGTTAAGTAGCTGATCCCAGGCTTAAGTACACTGCCTGGTTAATTAAATCACCTTCTGAGACCTGAGACCAGCAGCTACTCCCTAGAAGCCCCCTCCCTCCATCTTGTGTGCCCCCGCTCTATGGAAGATGGGGGAGGGGAAGACACCCTGACATTAGCCCCCACTTCCCCCCTCCCCCCATACAGCAAGCAGGAGCAGCACATGGCAATGGGGGGAGGGACTGCTGCTGCACAGGGAACTTAGGGGAGTGGGGAGCTGATAGGGGGGCCCTGGTTCCAACCACTCACAAGCTAGCTGCAATGGGCTGCTCTGCCTACAAGCAGTGGACAAAACAGGCAATTGCCAAAGTCGTTAGAAGAGAGCATTTCACAACTTTAAACGAGCTTGTTCCGTAATTGATCAGCAACTTAACATTGAAACAACGTTAACCAGGACAACTTAAGTGAGGAGTTCCTGTACAGTGAAATAGTAAGAAAGTTTATGTTTAAACACATGAGCATGTCTCCCTTTTAGCTTATGCATCTGAACTTGTAAATCTGCCCATGCACTTCCCATTTCTGTGAAGTGCTGAATGAGTCATGCGACACTGTGTGCACGGTGCAACACCCATTTTGAAAATACATTGCATGCCTGTGTTCTTGTATGTTACTTTAAAAATACACTTGCATAATTGGAGTGCTGCATTCTGAATGCTTAGCCATAGTTTAGAGCTTGTAACATTACTGATACCCTAGGTCACATCTTAGCACTACAGTGGCCTGGATCAGCACATTCTATCTAAAGAGATTTGTTGGCTAGAGAAACATGGACTGTGTCATTTAAAATCTACGATAGATGCATCTAGGTGCTTCACTCTCCAATACTGTCTGATCAGGAGGACAAGGTTTCTTTTCCTGCCCAGAGGGCAGAGGATCCTTAATCTAATCAAACAGCTGTGACTCCAAACTCAACAATCAAATCCTAATTATGACAGTATTTATTGAATAAAGAGAGATAACCAGATGAAAAACATAAAAACAGACACTTACTTACTCTTACCATTGATTGATACAAGCTACAAGAAGCCGCATGACTGCAGGTCAGGAAAACAGTTACAATGGTAAAGGATTGGTAGTAGTGTCCTGTGTGCTATATCAGGGTTGCAATTTCGGGTTTCTTTCTTGAAGCTGTCTGCTTCTCTTGGCTTTTCTCCCACTAGTATGTGCACCTTCACCTTCCAGTCAAGGACTGACCCTTACTTAGGGCTATACTTTTAAGTCACAGCCCTGTCTTGGGGGCAGTATGGTAGCCCAATCCTTTCTCCCCAAGCTCTCTACCATGAGTGAGGGGTTTGCTGGCTGCACCTTCCTATGAGATGAGTCAGCCTGACTCCTCTGGTACAATTCACCTGCTCTAATGTGCCCAGGCCATGGCCTGCCTCCTATTTGCCTTCTTTGGGGTATTGTGCATCCATCGACAGATATAAAGAGACTAGGGAACAATTATAGCTGTCTGCTAGATTCTCAGGGTGCGGGAATACTCCCGGTAACCCAGCCACCACACACCAATGTACAGGCCAGATTCTTTATTTCACAGACCCTACTCTATGTGACAGTACATCCATATATGTTCATTGGGATGTAGCTCAGCTTGTTCTGTCTGGCATCTCATGCTTTGAGGGTACAGGAAACCTGTACAGAAAACCTGTAGTTTCTTCTAAAAGTGGCATTATAGCAAAACTCCTGCGGAGAGTGCACAGATAATGCTAACTTAATGTGTTCAGGCACAGACATCCATTCCAGCAAGCACAGAGAGAGCCCAGAGACCTGCTAACAATGCTGCTGTTCCCTAATGCTATTATGAGCATGGTTTTAATTTATAATGCTGACTGGACCTTCACCATGTTCCATAAGCAGTTTAAAGCCAGGCCCAGTCATGTACTGTGTTTGAAGTTATTGATGGTGTGATGTCACGTTGGCCTGAGGGATGTTGCCAGTAACGGCCTAGTGGAAAGAGGCATGTGAATCTTAGCAACTTCTTCCCTTTAGCAGGGAAGGGAACCCAGCTGCTTCTGGAGCTTGGAGGGTGGCACTAGGACATCATGGCTCAGAGGCAGCAATTGCAAGGAGCTTCTGGTTACTGCTTCAGCTGGTAGGTGGGGAAAAGGCATAGTGAGCCTTGCTGCAGGTATACTGGGATAATGGTGCTATGGCCTGACTGTGCACAGGAAGGAATAAGCATGTGCACAAATCAGGCTGCATTGACTTTCCTTGTGCACACAACACACAGTGAAATTTTCACTGGGTTTGTGTGTATGCCTGGGTCAGGGGTGGCTCTAGCTTTTTTGCTGCCCCAAGCACGGCAGGCAGGCTGTCTTCGGCGGCTTGCCTGCGGGAGGTCCCCGGCCCCATGGCTTCAGTGTACCCTCCACAGAATTGCTGCCGAATCCGCGGGACCGGCAGACCTCCCACAGGCAAGCCGCTGAAGGCTGCCTGACTGCCACCCTCACAGGGACCAGCAGGATGCCCCTCGCAGCTTGTTGCCGCAGGTACGCATTTGGTGCGCTGGTGCTTGGAGCCACTGCTGGCCTGGGTCTTCCCTCCTGGAAGGCCCTTTTACAACAACCGTGCTCTTACTCTTCTTGCTCAATTCAGTCATGGCAGGTTCAGTGACAGGGAAGGTTTTGTGCTGGTCCTGCACCAGTATCTGAGTATCACTCTGTCTGTAATAACAGGCCATACCATGTTCATGCTTAACACTTTCCTGTCACTTTATTGTAGCCATAGTCTCACTTGCCAGTGAATGAAGTTTCCCAAACAGGATCTTTAGCTATGTGTTGAATATAGAAAAAAGGAAAGAATTTCAAGCATTGCAATTAATATTTCTAACTTCAGTGAACTGTACTAGGACTTCCCTATCTCTAAATAAGTACACACATTTTTGGGTCCTTCTGTTTGCATTTCTGTCAGATTTGACATGCATTCTTACTGCACCATAGATCTGCATTTTGGTCAGGTTTTTTTAAGTTTAAATTTTCTGAAGCTGTTTAAGGATAAAAAAAATGAGTTTCTCCTTTAATATGGATGAGCCTGCTGTTTGTAAAAAGCAAATCCAGCAATTAAGCCTACAGTTGTTCAAAAACCCAAGCACTACTGACTTCTGCAGTTCTAAAATAGAAGCATGCCTTGCATTCAAGTAAGAGACAGCTGGTAATTCTGATTTAGAGATTAGTTTAATGAAATAAAGTTGGCTCTAAAGACCCAGAACTTACAAGGTACAGTGATTAGTTACAGTACTGATTAATGGATAATTACACAATCATGTACAGTGTTGTTCCAAGGAGAAGCCTGGGGCAACTGGTAATGATTAATGTTAAATGGAAATTGTAAATAGCATTTACTTCAGCTTTTAGGAACTTTCATAGAAGATTTAGAAAGATTTTTTTAATTTTTGGAAGAATTTAGTAAATTGAATAATTCAGAACAAATGCTTTAATATGTTACTTTGTAATTGAATCTTGATTTTATAAAACGTTACATTTTTCACATATATTAAATTTTCTCTTGTGTTAAAAATAATTAAAAGATTCAGGCCAGACATTAGGGTTTTTTTCTTGTAGTCTGCATTTTGTGTAGTCTTGGAAGAGCTAGTAAATAACATTTCCTTTGATAAGGGTCCCCTCCTATAAGACACACATTCAGAACTCTTGTTGAAGTCAATGGACGTTCTGGTTGTGGGGGATTCCAGTTTGTAGTTGTCATTTTGTACTTTTATTTAACCAACCATATTTTCTTCTCTCTCTTATGGAGCACAAGCCAATACTGCTTGGCCTTACTTACTTCCCCATTACCTTTCGTACCTTTCCTGCTATTGGCATCACTCAGGGAATAGAGTTGGTTAATTAATTAGAACTCCCTCTCCTGACTAATTCTGCAACAGCAAAGCAAGATTACTATGAAGTCGTGATTAAATGGAAGTGCTTTATTTCTGTTTAATTTCCTTCTCATTCCTCAGCAAATTATAATAATTTTAGATTGGGGTAAAATTTTCAAAAATGCCTAAGGACCAGATTTTTAAAGGTATTAATTTAGGTGCTGGTATTTATAGAGATGCAGATAGGTGCCTAAATGCCTTTAAAATCTGACCCTCGGTAATTTAGGGGAATCTAAGACCCATTTTCAAAAGTGATTTATGCATTTGGAAACATAAGCCTCATTGAAAGTCATTTGGATTTAGACTCTTAAGTGCCTAAGTCACGTTTGAAAATGGATATTAGACTCCTAACTCATTTAGGCACTTTTGAAAGTTTATACTAGATCAAATTTTAGCTTTGTTTTCTTGCCTCTATCAGTCTGTCCCTGCACTTCCCCAACCCGCCGCACCCCACCCCACCCCAACCTTCCTGAGGGTACTTATGCAGCTTTGCCATTTGTGTGTAATGCAGCCCTACTAGTGAATGTAGTAGACATGACTTTTCTATACAGTTTCATAGGATGGTTTTAAAGCTTATAGAAAGTATTTTTCTATTAATTAGGCATTTTGAATAATTGCTATATAGCCCTATTTAATCTCTATAGACTTCTGCTGTTTACACCTCTATAGAAATTTTCTCTGAGGACATTCTCATGGGTAGTATGTATGCATGTAGAATAAAATATTAAACTAAATACAGAGACATGGATTACTGAATGGTATAAAGAAACACTTTGAATAAAACTTATTTTCTAGGGTTTTCAAAAGTTATCAGTATTGTACTTTGATTTTTGTTTGATTTTTTTGGTAAGAATCAGTGTTTACAAACTACTTGCTACTTAGTTCACTCATTGGGCTATTTTGCTGAGGAAGCAATAAAACAAAAAAGCTAGATTTGGATGTAATTTTTTTTTTATCTTACGTGGGGCAAAGAAAGAAATGTGAGTGTGCATTATGTTGGAATAATTCTGCTTTGCATGAAATGATTGGAAAATAGGTAAATACATAATTACTTTTCATTAGAAACTCATGCCATATATAGGTAGATTTCCATCTCTTCAGCTGTGTATAATTGAAGATCTGTATCAGATCATAATTGTGCTATTATTATTTGTGTGGGCTTTAAGTGGTTTCATAGATTTTAAGAAAGTTTGGAATTCTTTTAACTCCCTCTGTCATGGTATAATTCCCCTCTCTGAACCTTAGCGTCCAAAAGATGGGGTACCAGCATGAATCCCCCTAAGCTTAATTACCAGCTTAGATCTGATAGCTGCCACCAATCAGGACTTGGAGTGCCTGATAAACTCTGGTCTCCCAAAAACCTTCCTTGGGACCCAAGACCCGATCCCCTGGATTTGACCCAAGAAAGTAAACCCTTTCCTTTAGCGTTTTGCCTCTCCAATTCCCTCCCTCCGGGTACCCTAGAAGACACTGTGATCAAACTCCTTGAATCTAAAACACGAGAATCCACCCTCCCCTTTTTCCCTCCCCAGACGCATAACGATTCAGCTCCGTGAAATCTAAAACAGATCAAAACAAAGGGACATTTACCTTCTCCCCCCGCCCCAAGTCTGTGAGTACAGAACTCAATACTTAGCCTAACGAGGGAAAAAAACTCATTAGTCTTTTAAAAGAAAGCTTTTAATAAAAAAAGAAGAGTAAAGATATTCACTGTAATTTCAAGATGGTATTACAGGGTCTTTCAGCTTATAGACACTAGAAGAAAACCTCTCCGCACAAATGCAAATTTAAAATACTTCAGAAACACACATTGCAAATAAAGAAAAACAATTAAAAAAAGACTAAAGCGCCTTTCCTGAACTTACTAGAATTAACAGAAAGATTTTTTTTTGAAGATTGGAGGAATCTGCTTACAATGCCTCTCCCCCAAGAGAGAACACGGACTGAACAAAGAACACAAACACAAAAGCTTCCTCCACCCAGATTTGAAAGTCATCTGTCTTCCTGAATTGGTCTCTGGTCATGTGTTCCAGATACCTTTACAGTGAAAGAGACATTAACCTTAGCTATCTGTTTATGACCCCTCACATGACAAACAGGATTTTAATCTATTAGACGTAACAACAACTTTGAAACACACTTCATTGTTCCATTTTACTTCATGGAATCGCAGGGTTGGAAGGGACCTCAGGAGATCATCTAGTCAACCCCCTGCTCAAAGCAGCCAATCCCCAGAGAGATTTTTACCCCAGTTCCCTAAATGGCTCCTCAAGGATTGAGCCACAGCCCTGGGTTTAGCAGGCGAATGCTCAACCAAAGTTATCCTCCCACCAAGCCTACAGCATCCTGTAGTCTCCCATCCAAGTACTACCACCTGACCTGCTTAGCTTTTGAGTTCAGATAACACAGCAGCGTTCAGGGTAGGGTAGACTTATTTAATAACCTTTGGCACATTGTTCACTAAGAGGACTAATGAACTAAATGATTACTAATGGCAACACAAAGAATTTTTTACTAAAATCTGTAATTCACTCACCAAGTGTCGTTAATTCTCTGTCCTCTCTTCCCCCTTTTAAAGATAGTGCTCTTTTCCCTTCTCTAGACCTTTGGGACTTATCTATCCTCCATGGTTCTCAAAGATAACACTACATGTTCAAAAATTGTTTCAGCTAGTTCTTAATTACTTAAGGTGAATTGTGGCAGGCTTGCTAACTTGATACATCTAATTTATCTACTAGGGCTCATTAATTGCAGTTAATTCACACAATAACTCAGATTAATTGCCAGTTTAATTGCTGTTAGACAACTAGAATACCAGTAGAAATTTATAAATATTTTTGGATGTTTCAAATATAGATTCCATTACAAACAAATAACAAATGGGCACTATTCACTTTATATTATTTTTATAAGAACATAAGAACGCCGTCCGGGTCAACCAAAGTCCATCTAGCCCCAATTATCTGCTAGACAGTGGCCAATGCCAGGTGCTCCAGGGAAGTGAACTAACAGGCAAGGAATCAATGATCTCTCTCCTGCCATCCATCTCATCCTGATTAACGAGGCTAGGGACCCAATCTTACCCTTCCGCTAATAGCCATTTATGACTTAACACCATGAATTTAGCAGTTCTCTTTATAAACGCTTCCTGCCTTATTCACCTCAACCCCAGGTAAGGAGTTCACAAGTGAACTTGCGCCTGACATGAAAGAAACTTACTTTATTTGTTTACCTGCTACCACAAATTATTACACTATTCATATAATAATAATAAATAACTTTCCTTATCCTTTCTCCACATCACTCAATAAAAAAATATTTATACATCTAATATACCACATAGTACTACAATACAAACAACGTCTTAGCCTCTTTAATCGCCTCATATGGACCCTCCCAGCCCCCTAATCATTTAGTTCCCTTTTCTGAACCCTTTTCTAGTGCAGTATCTCTTATGATAAACAGACATATCAATAACTACCATGGATTTTATAAGAAGGCATAAACATATACCAGATCTATTCTCATTCCCTTTTTAAATTCCTGACATCCTGTTGCTTTTGACCCTCTGCACACTGCATGGATCTTCAGAGAACCCACGATGACTCCAGATCTTTTCCTGACTATTTAGGCTAATTAGCCCCCCTATTGTATGTATATTTGGGTTATTTTTCAAGTGCATTGCTTTACATTTATCCACATTAAATTTCATTTGCCATTTTGTTGCCAAATCACTTTTTGTGAAATCTTTTTGAGTTCTTCCAGTTTGCTTTCGGTCTATTATCTTGAGCAGTTTAATATTCTGCAACTTGCCACCTCACTTTTTACCCTTTCTCCAATCATTATGAATAATTGATAGATTGGTCTAGGACTATCTCTGGGACCTACTATTACCCTCCCCATTTGAATTTCTGTAATCCACCTTCGTTCCTGCCTTTTAACCAAATTCTCAGTCCATGAAAGGACCTTCCTTTATCCATGACAGCTTACTTTACGTAGAGCCTTTGGTGAGACCCTTGTCAAAGGCTTCTGAAATCTAAGCTATACTATGCCACTGGATCCCCTTATCCACATGTTTGTTGACCCCTTCAAAAAATTCTAATAGATTAGAGACATGATTTCCCTTACAGAAAAGCATGATGACTATTGCTCAACAGTTTGTTTTTCTATGTGTCTGACAATTTTATTCTTAAGTATCGTTTCGACTAATTTGCCCGGTACCGACATTAGACTTACCGGTCTGTAATTGCCGGGATCACTTCTAGAGTCCTTTTTAAATATTAGCGTTACATTAGCTAACTTCCAGTCATTGGGTACCGAAGCCGATTTAAAGGACAGGTTACAAATCTTAGTTAATAGTTACAAATATCTGCACTGTAAAAATCATTAAAGAAATAGTATTTTTCAATACATCTCATACAAGTAGCGTAGTGCAACCTCTTTATCATGAAAGCACAACTTACAAATGTAGAATTTTTTTGTTACAGAACTGCACTCAATAACAAAACAATGTAAAGCTTTATAGCCTATAAGCCACTCAGTCCTACTTCTTGTGAAGCCAATCACTAAGGGTATGTCTTCACTACCAGATGGATCAGCAGGCATCAATCAATCCAGCAGGGATCGATTTATCGCATCTAGTCTAAACGCGATAAATCGATCCCCTAGCGCTCTCAGTCGACTCCTGTACTCCAGCTCAGTGAGAGGTGCAGGTAGAGTCAACGGGGGAGCAGCAGCAGTCAACTCACCATAGTGAAGACACCGCAGTAAGTAGATCTAAGTGCGTCAACTTCACCTATATTATTCACGTACCTGAAGTTGTGTAACTTAGATTGATCCCTCCCCTGAGTGTAGACGAGGCCTAAGACAAACAAGTTTGTTTACATTTACAGGAAATAATGCTACTCACTTATTTATAATGTCATGCGAAAGTGAGAACAGATGTTCGCATAACACATTTGTAGCTGTTTTGGATTGTTATCAAGCAAAACCCATCATCAGCATGGAAGCATGTCTTATGGAATGATGGTTGAAATGGGAAGGGACATATGAATCTTCAGCACATCTGGCACATAACTATCTTGCAACGCCGGCTACAACAGTCCCATGAGAACACCTGTTCTCACTTTCTGGTGACGTTGTAAACAAGAAGCGGGCAGCATTATCTCCTGCAAAGGTAAACAGACTTGTTTGAGCGATTGGCTGAACAAGAAGTGGGCTTGTAGGCTCACTCTACATTGTTTTATTTTTGAATGCAGTTATTTTTTGTACATAACTCTGCATTTGTAAGTTCAAGTTTCATGATAAAGAGATTTCACTACAGTACTTGTATTAAGTGAATTGAAAAATACTATTTCTTTTATTTTTACAGTCCAAGTATTTATAATAAAAATAAATATAAAGTGAGCATATTACACCCTTTATTCTGTGTTGTAACTGAAATCGATATATTTGAAAATGTAGAAAACATCCAAAAATATTTATATAAATTGTATACTATTTTTAACAGTGCAATTGATCATGATTAATTTTTTTAATCACGCGATGGTCCTACTATCTACATATTTTTAATCTGTTCCCCCTTGTTGTTAATATTGTCTTAAGCATTTGGTCACAAACAACCTTTTTAGTGAAGACTGCAGCAAAACAGGTTTTTCACACCTCAGCCTTCTTGATGTCACTCGTTACTAGCTCTCCTTCCCTGCTGTTAAATAATGGACTTAAATTTTTCTTTGTCTTTCTCTTGTCCTTAATGTACTTATAGAACTTCTTTTTAACTGTTATGTCCCTTGCTAGATGTAACTCATTTTGTGCTTTAGCCTTTCTGATTTTGTCCCTACATGCCTTTACTATCCTTTAGTATACATCCTTAGCAATTTATTCATGTTTCCACTCTTTGTAGGATTCCTTTTTGATTTTCACATCATTAAAAAGATCCTGATAAAGACATATTGGCCTCTTACTGGTCTTCCTATCTTTTCTTATCATTGTGAGAGTTTGCTCTTATGCCTTTAATATTGTCTCTCTGAGAATCTGCCAGTTCTCCGGAACTCCTTTTTCCATTAGATTTTCCTTTCGTGGGACCTTACCTATTTGTGCTCTGTTTGTTAAAGTCTGCTTTTTTGAAGTCCATTGTCCTTATTGTGGTGCTTTTACTTCTTTCTTTCCTTAGAATCATGAAATCTATCATTTCATGATCACTTTCACCCAAATTGTCTTCTACCTATCTTTCTACCTTCAGATTAATAACCAAAAAAAATAACTGTTTGTCAGAATCAAGCCTACACTGGCTGCCACTGGATACCTCCTTCACCTTTTTAATAGTCTGTAAAGATATTAATATCTCAGTATGTAAGTTATGACTATACAGTTTAGGGTCATTGGCCAATTTTGAGACAGTTTTTTTTCTGATTTTGATTGCTGTGTGGACAGTGATGGGGGCAGAGTTCAGGTTGTGTGTTTAACTGAAATATGTACACGTTATTGAGTTACTGTGGTTTGACTACAGCTTTTTAAATGGTTTGCCTTTGTGTACGTAAACTTTAAATTGTTCTTAGTTTGACCTGTGTGACCTGTTCTTTCTCTTGGTGTATAATATATGTAGGTGCAAATGGCCTATATTATTCACTTGTTACCCTAATAAAAATGTTCTTAGAAAAGAAAGTCAGGAAGGAAAAGGAAAGAATTGCCAACTTAATTTATACATTCCTTAATACTGAGCAATTTGACTTGATTATAAACTCTGTGGGGGAAGGGACCATATTTTTGTTCTGTGTATGTACAACATTTAAAGTACAGTGAGGTCCATGATTTAGGCCTCCTAAGTGCTATGGTAATATTAATACTAATAATTAATAAAGAATTGATGCTGCCCACACTAAGTCACCCTTGATTTAGGCCTCCCAAAGCCAACTCTCTCTTTGTTTCAGTCATCCTAACTGAAAAGTGTTTCATACTGCCCCCACAGTATCTGGCTTGATAAGTTTATGGAAGGGATGGTATGTAGGGATAGCCTAATTTTGGCAATTAATTGATCTTTGACTATTAGCGGTAAATATGCCCAATGGCCTGTCATGGGACACTAGAGAGGGTGGGATCTGAGTTACTACAGAGATTTCTTTCCTGGGTGTCTGGCTGTTGAGTCTTACCCACATGCTCAGGGCTTAGCTGATCACCATATTTGGGCCCCTGGGGTTTTTTCGCCTTCCTCTGCAGCATGGGGCATGGGTCACTTGCTGGAGGATTCTCTGCACCTTGAAGTCTGTAAGCCACAAGTTGAGGACTTTAGTAGCTCAGACATAGGTCAGGGGTTTGTTACAGGAGTGGGTGGGTGAGATTCTGTGGCCTGCATTGTGCAGGAGGTCAGACTAGAAGATCATGATGGTCCCTTCTGACCTTAAAGTCTGAGTCTATTAGATAATAGCACTTACTGGACCAGCTTCTGTTGATGAAAGTGACAAGCTTTCGAGGTCCACAGACCTCTTCTTCAGGTCTGGGAAAGGTACTCAAAGTGTCACAGCTAAATACAAGGTGGAACAGATAATTATATCTGGGCATCATCCTTCAACATATTTTAAAGAACCATCTAGCACAGCAGCATAGAACCCAACAGTTTAGAAAAATTGAATGGCACCCTTGAATCAGTTCAATGAACACTTTGGAAGGTGTCAGGTATAGCTGTACTCCACTGCTATTGTGAAATAGCCGTGAAATCATTATTAAGGCAGATAAAGGGGGAAGATTCATGTCTTTTCACACTTAGGAAACTGGCTATATTAGCCAGTCCCTAGATACATCACCAGAAGTTTCTGGAGGTGCACTAGTAGTGATATGCTTGGAAGGAGGGAGGATTTCTGATTACTGGAAGATAGGGTGGAGCAGGTCTCAGACAATCCCTCCTAGGTAGCTCCATTCTCGTTCTCCATCCAACCTTCCCAATGTGACCTGCCTTATCCTGCTCACAGCTCTCGGTTGACCACTGCCCATGTTTGTGACCAGCAGCAGTAAGGTGGATTACAGTTGGGAAATCAGTCTGAGAAGACAGAGGGATGACCTGGCATAGTGCTGGTAGCAGTCGGAGGAGAATAGGGAGGTGGATGAGGAGATTAGGGTGTTAGTCTATCAGACAGGAGGAGATGGTTGGGGATTCTGATGTCTGCAGGAGAATTTAGGATGTCCTCCATATTTAGGGATAAGGATGGTGAGTCTCCTGCTGGTGCGGAGAAGAGTTGAAGTTGAGTCTTCATGGCAATAAAAGATGTTGAAATCTATCTAGCTGACTTCCTAACATAGGAAACGAGATATACACACCTTAAATTTAAAAAAAAAGCATGATATGACTATTAATATTGTGTTTCAGAAAGCTTACTTTGATGCCTCACTATTTTATATCTGTGTGAATATTAGTTCGTTTAAACCATCTCTCCATTTCTAAGGAGATTTATTGAAGTTTGTCTTTGGTAAAGTCAGAATGTATTTATGGCATCTGCAATTTCCTGTTATGTAAAACTGAAATTGAGAACTGCTCTTCTGCATTTTATGTTTATAGCATGTGTGTATCTTGTGTTTGGGTTGGCATATAATCTGTGTAGAGAGACATTTTTAAAGCTTTTATACCTTCTGTAAAAATTAAACACTGATTTTTTTCCATGGATTTTTGTATTTACAGGGGAGTTTGACACAGTACAGAGCCCCTCAACACCGATCAAAGATCTTGATGAGAGAACGTGTCGGAGTTCTGGGTCAAAGTCTCGGGGTAGAGGGCGGAAGAATAATCCATCACCTCCTCCGGACAGTGACTTGGAGGTATGCCCTCTGGTAACTGATGAATGGTAAACTGAAGGTAGATTCAGCAAATTAAAGCAGTGGAAACAGTTTAAAGCTTTAAAAATGTGGCATGAGCCATATGAATCATTAATTGAAAGTACTAGATTTCTAGTAGTTACTTTACATTTATACAATATGGGGCAGATACAGTGTATACATGAATACGCTGAAAGTAAGATAGTGTCAACGTGATACATACATGCATATTGTCTCTTCTAATTTAATGTGGAATAGATCCACAGAACAATTCAAGGTTTCTTTGTTCATATTTTTTCTGATTAACTTCTATTTTGTGTATTGTTTAATTTTCTTTTTTAAAATAAGAAAATTCAGATGTATTAATCCAATTATCTACATATTCAGTGTAAAAATATGCATTACAAAAAGGAATGCATAAATATGAGACAGCCGTAATTTGGCCCAAATCCTGCAAACACTTAAGGACTACTTTAACTGCACCCCTTTAAGTAGTGTCATTGACTTCAGTAATTATGCACCACTGTTTGAGAGATCAAGGCCATAGCAAAGAAACATATCTGCATAAGGTACAAGATGAAGTTTTAAAACACAAGTGTCTTAGCAGTGAAGTGATGATATTCTTGTTACCTTTGTGTTAGCAGTGTTCTGACATAAGAACAACACTCATTGTATGCTTAGTATATTCCAGCACTGGGATCCGAGAAATGTTCTGCACATTTGTGTGATGTGCCTCCTACCACTGTGATACTGGCACTCAATTCTAATATCATTGGACTGCTCCACCCCTGTTTATGTAGTACATATCTCCACATATATCACCAGAAGTCAACTTTGTTATCACTCGGCTATTCCAGCCCGTGCATCTCTACTGGAAGGACAGGGTTGACTATAGCATTTAGCATCCATCCCAGATCCCATAGCTTTTTGTACACAAGGTGAGGAATTTTATCCTGATTTTGGATGAAATGTCTGATTTTTTTGTAGTTTTCCACAAACTATTTTTTTAAATTAACCAGTTGTAATTTTTTACATTTATGATAAGATTTCTATTTTCCTTTCCTTAGTTTCATTTTCAGAAAAAAACAGCCTCTTAACAACACTAAGAAATTGCCCTTAAAAGCTAAAACAAAATAAAAAGTTAAAATAAGACATTTTGTTCAAAAATATTATTTAAATTCCTTATTCTGTGTGAATTACTGTGGCGTAATAGTACTTGTGGCATGTAGAACTAGCACCAAGAGTTGATATTATCTCTATTGGAGGAACACACTGAAATCAATGTGAGTTGCACATAAGAATCTGAGAGCAGAATTTATCCTTAAATTAATAGCGCTTGACAACAAAGTAATTGACCCAAAGTATACTGACATCTGTAGTATGTTAGAGAGACCAAGTGGATGAGATAATATATTTTATTGGACCAGTAAAATATTCTGTAGTATGTGATGTAATTGAAGCCTTGTAAAGGTTGTAGAGTAATTAAAAGATTGGAAAGTATTGAAAAGCTTAATGTCCTCCATGATTTTGTATAGATTATTTTAAGAGACACTGTCAATATTGATTTTCAGAACAAACCTGCCCACTTAAGGGCTTATTTAAAGCACCGGACATGACTGATTTGATTTTGGATCATAAATCTTATTTCCTGATTACATTAACGATTTTGTCTCCATTTCTGTTTTCAGCGTGTATTTGTTTGGGATTTGGATGAAACTATCATCGTTTTTCATTCACTGCTTACAGGATCCTATGCACAAAAATATGGCAAAGTATGTGACTCATTAATTCAACAGTAGATTCAGACTATCGATACACTTGGCATTTTTACAGTGCTTTTCATCTTCAGTGTGCCTTACAAAACTTAACTAACATTCATATGCCCTTGTGAGGGAGGGAGGTGAATAATATCAACTCCATCTTACAGACTGGTAAACTGAGGTACAGCAGTTGTGATTTTCCCAAATGGAGCAGCCAAGCAGGCAGATGAGGTGCCTACTAGGTAAGATGTGAGGTCCAGTACTGAGGTAGGTGCTATAGCTGTAAGGAGCAGGTTTCATTGAGTGAAAGGTGCTGAGGTTGCTGGTGCAGCTTTGAAAAGTTGTTGCAAATGGGTACTAGATTTGGTGGGAAAGGGCAAATAACTGGCAAATTTGGAAACAGGGTGAGGAATGGAAATGAGTCAACTGGACAATGAGAAAGGAAACAGAACTGATGAATTTGCAGGGAAGGGAAAATGTTAAGTCAGAGTAAATGGGTGGGAGACAGACCTGTTTAACCGTCAGCTTTAGGGTGGAGGTTCTGGGTTTATGGTGTACTCTCTGACACCGTAGTCTTCCTGGTGAGTCGCTGGTGTTCTTGGATGGCTGTTGGGTTGAGCAAAGCCACTGGCTGAAACACCCTCTTCTGTGAATCATTGTACACAACTGCTCCCCTCTCTGCCACTGAGAAATCCAAAGGTGGCTGGAAAAGAAGCCCAGAACAGGGAGCAATGAGCAGCCAGTAGTGAAAGGAGAGAGAGAGAGAAGCAACCCAGAAGTAGCAGCAACAGGAATTTCCTCACATACTGAGTAAGGAACACTTTATACAGATTTTCTTCAGGGTTTTTGCTGCACTGACATTGGCAGGGCTGATGGCAGAATGAATGCTGATGATTTGGCTCAGGGTGGCAGCTGAGCAGATAGATAAGTCCATGAATTGCAGGGTGGTGTGGTTATGTGAAATAGGTGTGGGGCTGTGTGAGAGAGGGAGAGAGAAAAAGCGACAGGTGTGAAGCATGTTTCTGTTAATGAAAAAAAAGGACGGAAGAGAGTTTGGTGTTAATGCACATGTGGAGGTGTTTGCAGGCGTGTGTGCATGGATATGTGTATTTGGAGACACAGGTAATTGTTTCTCCTGGTGTTTATGAGAAGGGTAGGCTAGTACATTTTTGTCTGTCATGGAAATTCATCAGCTCAGTTCTGGAATGCTAAAATTAGATTAGCTATTCGGCTCTGATATGAATAACACTTGTTTTAAACCTTCACAGTGCCAAATCAGTGCATGTCATACTGTTTTGCCACTTATATTACCGTACATCCTACATGCTCTTCTAATGCTATTTTTACAAAAAAATGTAATTCCATTCACTTTGACAAAATTACTCCTTTTTTATATCTCTGTAAATGAGAGAAGAATCAGACCAAACATGCAACTTACATCATTTATATCATCATTGAATGTGGAGTTGCTATGCTTGACCCAATGATTCAGTTACTTGTAATTTTAATCCAAGCGTGCTTGTGGCCTTTTGGATAGTATAACTATTCTGATGCAATATTTTTCCCCATCTCAGATATTAACAATTAAGAAAATATTTATCGTTATTGGTGCAAAATTTTTAAACTGAAATATGTTACAGAGTTATCAATACTTTCTGGATAACTTTGAAAACTATTCTAGTGACAACTGTGCAGAGATGTCTTCTTGGTTTCCTTCTCTTGGGCTTTTTCTTTTTCCCCCCCATATCTGTAGGGACATTTAGATGAAAACAGCATCACTGCTTTGTAAAAACTCATCTGCTCCTGCAATTTATTCCCCATCAAAAGCCAGAATATGTGGTAATGACTATTTACAGCAACCAGTTGTGATATCAGATAGAGATTATGAATTTATTTCCATGGGTCCGAAGTAACTCAAGTGAGAGTGAAATTAAGTGATTTATGCTACTGAGATTAGAATCAGGATCCAAGACTTCAAGTGACAATGAATCAAGACAGAGGATTTCTTAAATAAAAAAGATCATGTTTTCATACTGCTAGACATAGTAAAATAAAAATCATAGGGATACAGAGTCATTCCCAGAGTAAATTAAGAAATGGCAGATATTTTCTTTTCTAGAGTAATTATCTTCCTAATATTATGGTAAACATATTTAGGATGATGATGTATCATTGAGCCTCAAATATGTAGTAATTTCTTGTCTAATATTTTATATGTTACTATATATATTCTCTTTTTATATGGAGGAAGGATGGTTCACTGGTTAGGGCACTAGACTGAGGCTTGGGAGACTGTGTTTCAAGTCCTTGCCCAAATCACTTAGCCTCTCTGTGCCTCAGATCACCATCTGTAAAATGGAGATAATCATCCCTACCTTGAAGAGGTGTTGTAAGGGTGAATACATTAAAGATAATGTGGCACTTAGATATTATGGTAATAGAGACCATATAAGTACCTAAAATCTACTTATACTTCATTGTTTCAAAAAACATGTTGGGCATTGATCCTTTCTTGTGATTGTGCTGCTCCAGTGGCACAAAGATGGTTTAAGGCTAGTTTAACCAGATGGTGGTATAGAATTAAAGCAGTGAGTCCTACACCTTCCCCTGTGTTGTCTCCTAGTATTGGGAGCAGCACAGCTCTCAACCTGTGCCTTGATGTCTGGCTTTAAACTGTCAGAGTACTTTACCCTGTATCCCCTGATTCTCAATTTCTTTCTGTATATTGTGTTGTCTCGTATTGTTTAATAAAACAAATTTTCTCCCAGAAGAGAAAAGACAAGATAAAATGAGACAGAAGGACATGGATCTCTCAGTATATTTCTCAAAGTTTTCTAGTGGCTGATTAGCATGGTGCTGCTATAAATAGGGAGAGAGCATTTTATGGTGAACAGAATGGTCAAATTGCATTTTCAAGGTGTGAAATTCTGGGATTATACTGGCACTTAGATGGACTATTTTCCAAGGTTTCACCTTTGTTCTACTAGTCTAACATTTATACAGACACTCTGAATGTACAGATTGATATATATGCACATCCTCAACTATTCCCCATCTAAACACAGACCTGCCATCTCTTGTCCTTCTCTTCGCCCTATTTCTTACTGTGACCAGGAGGAAACAAAATATCTATCTTTTAGGCCTTACTGCTCTGCTGTCATCGTGGCTGTGAATGGAAATGCACAGAGTAGAGAGCCGACTTAGCCCAGTGTCACAGTCAGACTGGCAAACTGTTTGTAAGCAAGGCCAGTACAGAGCCATAGAGGGACCAGCAGATTAAAAATTCTTCTTTTAAATCTCATCCTCCTTCTCTGCAGGCAGTAGCCTAAGGGAGAAGAGAACAGTGATCCTGATTTCATTTTGGACTTCTATATGGGACTGCAAGCAGAAAAGCATAGAAGTCTAGAACTGGAAGGGGTCACCTAGCCCAGACCCCTGAACTGAGGCAGGACTAAGTAGTAACTAGACTGTCCCTGGCTGGTGTCATGGAGATATAGCAGTAGTAGTATTATTAACAAGCTGTGACAGATTGAATGAAGATTTTTTTTAACATTATGAGCAAGATTGTAAATGTCCCTTTAAATAAAATTGGGAGGGAGCCAATTGAAAGACTAGCTTGCAGGGTTCCCCTAAGTGAGGGAGGCTTTGCATGCTTGAGCTGGGTCAGTGCAGAGCTACAAGATATTAATTAAAAAGCCCAAAAGTCATAATTAAGTGATTTTGTCTGATTTTTTTTTTATTGGACTTTCCAGAGTTGTTTATTTTATGTCTTCTGAATATGTCTGTCTCTCAGCTTGTAAGGTAAGGTTACGTTGCTCATCTCATTTGTTGATGCTCTTCATGCACCATAAAATTAGTACACTTCTATTTTTAATTATTTACTGCAGTAGCAAATTATGATCATTGGTATCTGAGCTGTTCGGTTATGACCTGTGTGGCTGATGATGGGTTTTGCAGCTGAGCACCAGTTGGCACATATAGTTTTCTACAATGCTAAACTCTTAAATAAGGATTTGTTGATGTGACAGGACATGTGTTAGGAGACTGTCATCATCTGTTAAATTTTATGAGGTACATTCCTGTTCTCTTATTAACAATATGTATTCTTCTCTCTATTATGTCCCAGTGATTTCTCACTGTTTTGGAGCTGAATAAGCTGTGCTTAGTGTTAGCATTTCCAACGTGTTAAAATCATTTATTTCTTTAAGGTCAATCCAAAGGGCAAAGATGCTCCAAAAATACCATAAGTCAAAGTTCAGGCTGGTAAAAAAGAACGACTGCCTTTCATGGCACTGCAGAAGAAAAAGTCTTAGTTTTCCAAAGTTGAATGTGTGTTACAGAGAATTCAGGATGATGATTTAGACAGCCTTAAAAATAAGTGCAAAATATGCCAGGACAATTCAACAGACCAAACCTTAAAGTATATTTTAAGAGAAAAGTCAAAATTCTGCTCTATAGTGAAAATGTAGAGAACCTACCAACTTTTTTATCACGTAGATAATCACTGTTACAATTTGAGTCAGATGTAAGCTAGTGCCAAAATGTATTAGGCTTTTTTCGACAATTTTCTGATTTTTCTGATCCACCTACACCTTTTGTTTCCAGTTAATACCTCTTTTATAATTATCATTTTTTATTATTAGTGCACAGGGGGCTCAGGGACCCTACCAAATTCACAGTCCATTTTGGTCAATTTCAGTCTTGGGATTTTTTAAATAATCAGTCTCATGGTTTCAGATGTTTACATCTGAAGTTTTATGGTAACCATGGGGGTCCTGACCCAAAAGGGGTGATGAGATTGCACCCTTACTTTTTCACTGCTGCTGGTGGGTGGCGCTGCCTTCGGAGCTGGGTGGCCAGAGAGCAGTGGGATCACAGGGCACGGGGAGGTTGTTACTTGGGGTAGGAGGCAGGGCCAGCCTTACAGTTGAGTGACTGCCCAGGGCCCCATGGTCAGGTGGGTGCTGTGGTTCCCTCCCCTTCTCCTGCAAGCCCAAGGCGTCTTTAACACCAGAAAACTGGGCCCGGAGCCAGGGAAGGCAAAGCTGAGGATATCCCAGCTGAGGGCTCCTTCCACAGCTGGTGACCACTGCATTAGTCCCTGCTAAGCTGGAGAGGGACAGGCCTTCCTGCAGGGGCCACTCCCAGGGCCAGGTCAGACCCACCTCTGGCTGCAGGAAGCTCTGTGGCTGTGCTGCCTTCAGAGCTTCCTGCAGGCAGGGGAGGTTCTCAGAGGTGGGTCCCATCCCTCCCCAGCCCAGCTGGGACAAGCAGCTGGAGCCCGGCACATGGTAGGAGCCCCTCTCTCCTACAATAGCCAGATTTTATGGGGGCAATCAGATTTCACAGTCCGTGATGTGTTTTTCACAGCTGTGAATTTGGTTGGGTCCTAGTGTTAACTGGTTCAAATTTGGTCAGCCTTGTTTGTGATTGAAACATGGCAGCTGTTTTGATGGCATATGATAACAAGTTGGTGGTATCTTACAGGACAAATGCTCACACCATAAAAAATCACCACCAGAATTAACACTTCATGATCACCCTTTGATGACAGTCTCTGAAGAGAGCCCAAAAGTAGAGACTGGCCCATGAAGACCACGCTATCATCTTTCTCTAGTGATTGTCGCTCCAGTCAGAGTTGCGTCACATTAGCTGGGAGGTTTAAGGATACTTATTACTACCCATGCTAGACCATCTCCCAGCTGCCACCTCTCACCAGCACTAGTATACTTTAAAAAAATCATTCAGCTGCATTGATTGTTTCCTGTATTTCAGTCAGATGCCTCAGGACTTCTCATTTTGCTCTTATATTCTCTTGTTGTCAACCCCCTACTTTCATCCCAGGAATGACAGACAGGAACTCCCTGCAGAGTCCATCAACAGCGCACTCTCTTCCTCTTCTCCAGCCTCCATAACACCCTCCCAGAATGAGTCTCCCCAAAGAGAGACAGTTGGACTTGAACCTGAGGCTCCCACTGACACTCGAAGTGCCATTAGGCCAGCAACATTAACATTTAACTCTACTTGTGAGGCCAGGTTGTTCCAAGGGACAGTGCTATTCCTATTAAGTTTAGCCATACTGCCCTTTTATAGGTGTGTTCCCACACCATTGTTCATCAAGTTTTTTGTTGATTTATACATATCTAGAAAATAATATAAAAATAGCTTGTTTTCATTGTATTTGAATACAGTAAGAAAAAGGATTCTGTGAGCATTTCTTGCCAACACCTGCTTTTCCTGGTGGTATTGAACAGTACGCTGCCACAAATAAAACTAAGAAGTTAGGACTTTATCTGGGACCCTATCATGATTCTCTCCTCCTCAAAACGTAAATATTGGTTCTGCTGAGATATTTTTACTTAGTCTCCTAGGAGGCATTCCAGTGATGGCTCAATCTAGCACAGAAGTCCAGACACTCTGGCTCCAATTTATACCCTCTAACGTAACTAAAAGCATTGGTATTTTTGCTATAGAGAAGAGCTGTAGCTGATCCAGACTCCATTGAATACTAGTAATATCTGGCTACAGAGCATGCCTGTAAAGGCCAAAGGGCTGCTGCTATTGTTTTTTTAATTCAGCTATTATTTTTTTATATATGGAGTAACGCAGCATATATTAGCAAAAGTTCAGTCTGCCTCATTACATTTATTTTATAGCTGTGTTATGTATAACTACTGTGGGTGCCTCTTTGCTTCTTCCCTCCTTAAATTTCTTGCTTTCTTTTCCATATTTTTCTCTTGTCCTGTGTTAGTTTAAAAACCAGTCGGAGAACAAACACTTCAGTCTCCTGGTCATTCGATTACAGACCTAAATGTCGCTATATTACAACAACAAAAACTTGAAAAACAGACTCCAACAAGAGACTGCTGAATTGGAATTAATTTGCAAAACGTACACCAGTAAACTAGGTTTGAATAAAGATTGGGAGTGGATGGGTCATTACACAAAATAAAACTATTTCCCCATGTTTATTCCCCCCCCCCCCCCCGTTCCTTGTGGCTTGTCAGCTACTGCAAATGCACCATTTTGACTACAAAAAGTTTTTTTCTCTCCTGCTGGTAATAGCTCACCTTAACTGATCACTCTTGTTAGACTGTGTATGGTAACACCCATTGTTTCATGTTCTCGCTGTACATTATATATATATCTTCCTACTGTATTTTCCACTGAATGCATCCGATGGCTCTACGAAAGTCCACAAAAGCTTATGCTCAAATAAATTTGTTAGTCTCTAAGGTGCCACAAGTACTCCTGTTCTTCTTGTGAAAAGTGTTCACCTACAGATGATAGAATGTTTTTGTATGTTATTTTCCAGTGTGAGTTCATTTGAGAGCATAGTTATTTTCTGGTTTCACCCACATCGTTGCTATTGGGGCATTTAGGTCATTTGATGAGGTACACCACATGTTGTGACAGGCATGTATCTCATTTACATCTTTCAATTACTGTAAAATATAACTGGAATATTGTGTTAAAAACAACTATATTATGATGCAGTCATTTGTCGTCCAGTTCCACATAGAAAGGAGAAAACAAATGAAAAGGGCTAAGACCCCCATCTTGCAAGCAATGTTCCTAACTTTATAAGCATGAGTAGGCCCATTGACAGACTACATATGTGAGTAAAATTATGCATGGGCATAAACATCTGCAGGATTGGGGTCAATCAGCATACTGCAGAAATAAGAGTTATGAATTTCATATTTAGGGGGGGAAATTCTCTTAACATTCACTGAAAAGTGTTTCAAGTGGTTAGAGAAGAGAACAATGTTTGTCTCATACATCTAGCCAGTTTGTTCGTTTCTAAAACTACTAGTCTATTTCATGATGATGGTTAACATCCAGTGGTTTATTCCTTGAAGGCAGTATGGCCTAGTGAGGAAAACACGGATCTCTCAGCTCAGGTTTCTGTCCCCAGCTCTCCTACAAACATCCCATGTAACCTCTGGCAAATATATTCCTGCACTTTTATCCAAGTACTCTTGATGCCAAGTGGGCATTTTAGTGGAGAATTTAGGAAGAAGCCATTTTACAAGGTCCTGGAGTTTCCTTTTCTTTTAGAAAAATAGGTTGGACCAGTTCAGAAGTCAACAGGAAAATATTGAAGTTGAATAGTGAAGCTGACAGAGAATTGGGTCTCATTTCCAACTAATGACAATTTCTTAAACACTTCACTCTTCTTGCCCTTGAAATCTGCTTCTTGCCTGGGCCAGTGCCAAAATATGTCTTTCAAATTTTGCCGTTCTGTTTTAAGTGGGTCAGAGCAGGAACCAGTTTTTACTCTTTGTTTGCAAAGTGCCTACCGCAATGGTGGCCTGGTCCTGATTGGCAAAATCTTTGTTCATAACACAAATAAAGGATGATTTGTGGTTTAGAGTGATTCTGCTGACAGAGGGATACAAAATGTTGCATTATTTGTAAAGACAGCAATTTTAAGTCTTTTAATCTCAAAGTACTTAAAAGATTCAGAAAACTCTGTAGCTGTCAGCGAGTGAAATGTGGCTTTTTTCTCTTTTTTTTTTTTTTTTTTAATTACAAGAGGATCATATCAGGGTTATAATGGGAGTATGGTGGCAGCCTAAACTATGGAGAGTCTAACTCCTGTCTATAATAAACCCAAACAGCTGCAGACCTTGTCCAGCAGGAGGCCTTTACAACTTGAATTAAAAGAAGAACTCTGTTAGCTGAGAGTTACAGAAAGACCTTTATGTGTTTTCCCAGTACTGTGTGTCTCCCAATCAGTAGTGCCATGGAGTACATGAGATTGACTAAGGGGACCAGAAATCCACATTTGTTGGGAGCATGAATTACAAACATAGAGGGGGAGTTTGTAATTTGGTCAGGTGAGTGCCTGCAGTGAAAGGAGGATAGATAATGGGGTTGTGTGGGAGGAAGGACAGGTGTTCAGTTGGAGTAGTAGTTGTGAATTGGGCCAGGAAATGTTTTTGGAGTAGCAGAAGGTGTGGGAAGAAAACTAGTATTGGAAAAATGCATAGGTGGGATGGAAGCTATTTCTCTAAAGTGAAACTTGTTTGGGGAATGGGTGAAGATTCCAACTGTTGTTTGTTTCCTCATAAAGCGTAGATATTAGAAAAGACCTTTTAAGTCATCTCCCCCTTGCACCATATGCCATTATTCCATACAATACAGTATCTAGTGAGTTTTTTCTAGTCCAGTTCTACATGTCCTCACTGAAAAGGCTTCTGACACTTAGTTTAAGAGACTATTATGTGGCCAAATGTTGGGAAGATTTTTCTGATTCAAAATGAAGTACTATGGTGTAATGGATGGTGTAGCAGACTGAATGTCAGAGGATGTGTTGTCTGTTCCTGGGTATGTCACTGACTCACTGTGAATGTGGACAAGTCACTTAACTTCTCTGTGCCTTAGTTTCTCTGTCTGTAAACGGGGAATAAAGATATGACCACACCTGTATAAAATGCTTTTGGGTCCTTGGATGAAAAATGTAAACTATTTTTATTAAAATACATATTCCCTTTCCTAAATTCATCTTATGACTTCTAATGAGCAATTCTCCTCCTTGATACAGCTGTAAATTATTGAGTTAGACTTTAATATTTCACTTCTGCAAATATGTAAATAGTTATGTTTCTCCTCAGCCATAGGTTAGCCAATCTATCAATATTTAGCTTTTTTAGGCTATGTTTCATAAACTAATTCTTTCAGCACCCCAAGCGTTTTGCTGTTATTCTGTGAACTCCCTTCAACACATTAATCCCTAATCGAAACTTTATGGTAAAAAAGATTGTACCCAGAGAATTTTAGAGAAATCTCTGCAAAATGTTGGCATACAGCAACTTTTGAATAGCTGCTACCTGAATTAATTGTAATTAATTGTAATTAAATATCTAACCTCATTTTTCATTTTCTAAGGATCCACCAATGGCAGTGACCCTGGGCCTGCGAATGGAAGAAATGATTTTTAATCTTGCTGATACACATTTATTTTTTAATGACTTGGAGGTAAGAATCTACAGTCTGTAACATTAACTGTTTCATCCCAGAACATGACACTAAAGGTTTGCTACCTATCAGTATTTCTCACATGTAGCAATACGGACATTACTTTGGGGTTAGTCCTACTCACTGAACAGTCACAGGCAGTCATACTGCAATAATTTCTACAGCATCGGGGTACTTACATGAAGAGTGGGGACATCCTCAATATGTCACCTCTGTCACTTGCAACAGTTCTTTGTGCTGTAGTTGTTTGTGTTTAAGTCTGCAGATTTTGCTGTGTCTGCAATGTTATCCTGAGAAGGGACCCATTTGCCTCCCACCTCTTCTTTCTGAGCCCAAGTGGTCCTCTTTTGCCTGCAAAAGACTTTATCTGAACAGAAGAGTTTGAAGTCTTCTCCTTGAACTCCTCCTTTGTTGCCTGCCTCTTGTCTTTCCCATGTTCTCAGAGTAAAAAGAGCTACCTTTCCTTTTCAAGGGAAGAAGGAGAGTTCTTATTCTTCTCAAAGACTCTCATCAACCAGTTTTGTTAATAATAATAATGACAGACTTTTAGTCATGAATAGACAATTGGGACATAATCATCTTTTATGTGTCTAAAAAAATAGAAATTGAGAACAAACCCTAAAATGCCTCCAGATCTCCAATTTCAAAACCTTACCCTTAAAATAAGAAAACTTGGGTGCAAATTTTCTTTTCCCATTCTCAACTCTCTGAAGAGCATTGTGGGTTTAGGGTTGAAGACTCCAGACAAGAAAGGCACGTCAGTAAAATACACCACAGTTAGGCGTCGGGATTTTTAATTTTTATACTATGTTCATTTCATTATTAAAATATTCTATTTCCTTCCCCACAGCCAATACAACAGATAGACTTTGCTAAACTCTGTTCAGAGGCTTCTGGGTTCCCTTCAGATTTATTTTTGGTCTAAAAGAAAACTGGGAGTTTTCAGACTGTCCTTTACCATTTTTTGTATGTCATCTGCTTAGTCAGACAAGCTATTATCTGGATAATGAACCTCAGTTTCCTAATTCTCTCAAGGAGGTCCAAATCCTTATTCACCCATCCATTTCGAATTCTTCCACTTGTGAGTTGGCCTTCAACATGTTTAATTCATAGCCCTTAATCCTGCATGTATTCTCCCCACAAAACGTGTTCAACAGATAAAAGTATCTGCACCTGGAGGCAAGTGCCCATCTCAGGCTTTTCATCTGGTTGGTTCTCCACTTCCCAGTCTCTTTGTGCCATGCACAAACATGGTTCAGCGAATCATCACCTAGTCCAAGTGTTCTTCCTCATGGTCTGAAATCACAAGGAAGGGTCGATACTATTAGTCACATTATTACTCAAGTCATGCTCTCCTCCCTCTGATTATAGCTGGCAGACCACTGGGAATCACTGACCTGTTAGGGTCACCACAGATCCCCTACCAGAGTATCAACTATTTCATAAGCAGGGCCATCAGCAATACTGTTTAAGCATTATGCTCCACTCATGGAATCTAGTTCTGTTGTTATGAATTGTGACAACCTGCCTGTTTTTCTGAATAGGCAGACAAGTCTTTTCAGATCCACTTCTAATTTGGATCAAAGTACCTTCCCCAGCTAGACATTTTTACCACCCGTTGCAATCAAAATTGACAAGGTTTTGCTTCAGATTCTGGGAGAAAGGAACCTAATGGATGGAAGTATTTTCCTTCCATTGGCGGTGGGGGCTCTCCTAATAGGCACTTCCCTTTGTTCCACAGCCAATAGGGAAATCAAGAAGTACCAGGCTGATGTTGTCTTCATTGCCCTTCACAGACCTCATTGTCTCTGGTTCTTCCAAAGTCACAAAATAAATGTCCCAAGCTCAGATCATTCTCTTTACCTTCAACCTTTTTTCCCAAGACCTGTCCTTCACCTGAGCTTTACCGCCCTTCTCCAGCAGTATGAAATCTGAGAACAGAAACCCTGGCTGTCCCTCAGCTAGTGCGTGTTTTATTGCAGTCTAAGTAAGATATCACTTGACCATGCAAAAGCATTTGGTGAATATTCTCTTTCTGGTGCCCCACAGCTAGGGATAGATTCTAAATCAATTTTGCAAAGCATTGCTTAGTTTTCCTTGTAATGAACCTTTGCCCTGGTATGCTCAGATTTCAAATGGCAGCTGTAACGAATCCTAAATTCCTCATTAGCATGTGCCCAGGTTTCTTCAAGGTTGTGCTGATTTCAAGGCACCAGTAAGCTCCCTCTTCCAAAGTGGAACTTCTCCTTGATTCTGTATTGGCTTTATTGTTTTCTCTTTGAGCCATTTGCTGAAGCTTCACTTTGTTTTCTTCGTCACTATTAAAGTTATCTTCTTTGTAGCTATCATATCACTTTATAGGTTTAGCAAACAGGGCAATTTCCATGCAGGAGCACTAACTCCTGTTTTTTCCTGATATGCTTATTTTAACACCTTGCCCTAAAAGTTATTCTCAAGCTCCTTTTGGAGTTTGGCCTGAATCAAAACATTTTCCCATTTTAGATAGCTTGCTAAGTTTCTTTTGGGACGTAGATGAAGCTTTTTGTCCAAGAATCTAGCATTCCAATTAGATTAGTTTAAGCCAAATTTCTTGAATGTCTGTATGCAATTAAGTATTTGTTAGCCTCAACACTATTGCAAAACCAACTGTTTGTATTACAAAGTGAGGTCAAAAAAAGTTTCCAAGACCTCTCTTTTGAAATATATCAGAAGGCCAAGAGGATTCTCCACCTTTCCTGAAGTCACAACTCCGGAAAGTCAGTAGCCACCTCAGAGTTAGTAAGGGTCTGGACAACATACACAAAAATCTGCAGGATGGCCTCTTGGGAATCCCTTTACCTATGGAGGGAATCTCTCACCTCTCTAAGATTTTTAATAGTGCTCCTTGATTAGGTAATTTAGATCTTCATGATGATTGGCCAATCTGCTGTTCCTCCTTTCTAAAAGCTCTACTGAGTTTTGTTTTATTTTTTATTCTCTCCCCACTCTTTCTTTTCCCCTTCCCTCAGGAGTACAGTTGTGGTTGGATACATTGGGTTAAGCAGGATGTTCTAAAATCAGTCACTCTTGGTTTAGCCCAGTCTCCTTTAGTCATTCCTTCCACAAGCTCTGCTGTCCAACATGCTTTGTGTCTTAGTTTTTATGCCCTGGGCAGCATTGGCCAAGAAGAGTACATCTGTCTCGGATGGGGAGACATTCTCAGATACAACTGGGTCCTGAGTTGTTGATGGTCTTAAACATCAAGACCAAGGCCTTCAATTGGCATTGGAGATAGTGAAATGAGAGGCAGGGGAGGGGCAGAGCACAAGTTCTCACATCAGCTGAGGAGCTGAGCCCCCATGTTATGCATGAGCTGGAGCCTCTTTATTCCTGTCATCTTCATCCCCAAATATAGCGCATGACGGTAATACAGTCTGGAGGTGACCAATGTGTGAATTACGTGCCCATCTACTTGCAATGCTACCTTTAGTCACAAGGTTCTCCAAGATGTTCTCTTCATAACCCTTTTTATCCTTTTCCCTCTCGTTTGATTCAGCCACTACTTGCCAACTGCTAGTAATAACATCCACCTGGATATTACCACCTGCAAAATCTGCTCCCTATTTGTCGGCTTGTAATTTCCAGAAGTTCCCGTGCGTTGAGGTATTCCTCTGGAACCTGGTAACCAATGCTCTAGTCAGTAATGCTTCTGCTATTATTTGAGGCTGGGTTTTACTTTTCTCCAGCAGTTTCATTCTTGGAGTATAAATTTTAGATAGCTCAAAAAGTATCATTTGGGACCATAGTTGGTGGCCTTGCCTTATATACAGTGGCTGCATGCCCTAGAAAATTCTTGCAGCAGAGCCATTTTAGACTGCTTAGAGGGTGGGGCCAGCCCAGTAGTAATGTCTGGATTAGTGGCAATTACATTCATTAGAAGATTGTTGTACAGGTAAGGAATAAAATTATATATTGTCCTACACAAATATTAAGTCTAAGGATGACCGAGAAATTTTTGGTAGAAAGTACTTCATTTCTAATGCTTTCCCCAGCACCAGCACCACAAACATATGCACAAAAATCAGTGTCTACACATAGTAGTAGTAGTAGTAATTGGGACTTGGACCTGTCTGTGTGCAGCAGTAAAATAGTCTATTGCTATTTATTGTAGTTTTATCATAAGTTGTGGGAAAACCAAATTCATACAGTTTAAAGGAATATTCATATGTAATATTGGTTTAGAGAGCAAGGAGGGTAATGAGATATGAAAAACCTATAAATTTACTTCTTTCTCATGTTGAAATGAAAAAAAAATCAACCTATGCTATTTTTTCTTTCATATAAAAGAGGGGAAAAGTTCAGGTAACAGTTTAAATAAGCCTCAGAATTTGGCAGGCAATTCAGTCCAGTTTTAATACTGAGGCATGTACATGAAATGGGTGGTTCTGTACATCCTGAAAATGTGTAGTGCTGAATATCTGTAGTATAATAGCATTTTTGTTTTCAGTGCAGTGAGTCACTGTTTTTACTGGATAATGAAATTACTATCCATTCCAAGAGGATAATTTTTATAGACAATTTGTAGGCTCCGCACTTTCAGTAAAATTTTCAAGTTCTAAAAATTCCTACAGGTAATTAACTGCATCAGGGTGTTATTTAAATAAATATTACTGCAGACAAAAGTCAGTTATTGTACCTGGACTAATTCTGTACCCACACAGTAATAGAAAATATATTTTATCTTTCTTAGTTTTGAACTTGCACAGCCAGTGCCCACTGTGACTTGAGTGTAGCCAGTTCTGTAGCTGTTATGAAAGGTATTTTACCTTAAAATTCAAATTAACAGAGACTTTTTTCGCCCCCCATTTCTATCCCATCTTTCCTATAAACAAGTTACAATCTCCTAATGTTGTGCAACAAGCTCATTTTTTCCACTGGGAAAAGGAGGGGACTGACTAAAATCTGTACAAAATTTTGAACTTGGCTTTATGATGAACTTGAACATTTTTGGTATGAAAGTTTATCCAAATTTTACAAATACATTGATCTAGCGTGACTTTTTAAAAATCAAGAAGAATGGAGTACTTCAGTAGAATAGAAAGAGCACATGAGTCAGTTCTAAGGTCTCCCTTATGAGTATTCAGTAATGCACCAAAGAAAGAAGAAAGTAATAATGCTCCCATAGCTCTGAAACAATTGGTTAAGAGGGTGAGCCATAGACTCAGTGAGCAGGGGGAACTGGAAAACCACATGTATTTAGATCCTATGGAAACTGAAAAACCCTCCTGCAGAGACCAGCAGCAAGGAAGTCAGGAAACTGCATGCTCTTGAACCCTCTTTCTTTCCTCCCTGTAAATTGATGGATTTGGATCTGGCTTTCAAGATGTAAGACAAAAATTCAAAGTAGAAGAAAAAGGTTGAGCCTTTGCCACCCACTCATACTCAATTTTGCTGATAATTTCATTAAATACATCTCTGGAATTTTAGATGTTGGTTGTGTGCCAATTATTGGGTCCATTCCAAACAAAACTATTTTCTAGTACTAAAATGTACTCTAACTCCAGTACTCATTATAAAATAGCTGAACAGTTTAACAAAATCTGAACAGCAATACACACACTTTTTTATTCATGCATGCTTTGTATATCCTTCATTTCCTCACCATACACAAACTCACAGGGTCAGATACCTTTACACCTTTGACTAATATGTTACTCTGTGAGCAATCACACAGAAGTCAGTGGAGTTGCTCTGGAGTATGATGACTGCTTAACATGAGTAAAGATATCAGAATCTATCCCAATGTAATATGCAGTGTGATTTTAGTTTGCCCAAGATCAACTGTGTGGTATTTCCATCACTGGCACTTCTCCATAGGCACAAAGAATAGTGAGGGCGAGAGAGCAAGAAAACTGGTCCTTTATTTGTATCTGGCAAATTTGTCTCTCTCCCTCCCTCCCCCCAACCCCCATTTTCATAGAAAAACTTTGTTTAAGGCTCTGAATTCCAATAGTGTTTTGCTAGTTCCTGTCAGAACCAGGAAGTCCGGAGGTCCACACAAAAATAAACTGAAAGTTGTGCGTTATCTGAACTTTTTAAAATGCCAAAAAAATTCTGTTTAGAGTGGGTTGTTTTTTTATTTTACCAGCATCAGTTTGTGAAAACCTACTACTATTTTTCCCAGTGTCTATATTTATATTCTATAATATTCTGCACCCTGTGATAATCCCATCCCATTTAGAGAGAGAAAATACATTTTATTAGTCCCAAGGAGAGAACAGCCCTTGAACTCATAGAGCTCTTACACTCCTATGGCAATTGCATGATTGGGTTAAGCCAAACATGTAGAATTTGGCTGCATTGGGTAGATTACAGAATGATAAATGAAAAATATGACTATTAAATGATGTCAGCATTAATTTTGTCCACAAATTGGTTTTAAAATCTAATCTGACTTTAACACGCTTACTTCGCGTGGGAAAAAAAATCATTAACTGTTGATATTAAGGCAATAGAGTGTTGGACAAAAAATTCTTATGAAAATTCCAAAAGTAACATCTCTAATTAGATGTCCTGCCTTCCCGTTTAAATTCTAAATTTTCAGTATGTATATTCTGAAATTTCTCCTTTCTTCAGATTTTAAATTTTCTTAGCGGTTGTACTAGACTGAGCATTGAGACTTCTAAAATGTGCACATCTTGACTGATGATTTTGTTTGACGATGACTGAGAGAGCTCGTCATTTAAGGGTATGCACTTCTGTAAGTGGAAAGCTCAGCCTAAGTGATTACATTAACATGTGAGTTAAAGCAGCAGAGTGGGTGAATCAGTTTTCAAAACTCTCTCTCAACCTTTTTTTAAAAATTAGAAAAAAGTTGACTGTTTTTCAATGTAATCTTTTAATCCAAATGTTCACAATTGTGATTATTTTCACTTGTGACAGCATCACTTAAATACATGCAGGTAAAATCTCCAAACTAGTGAATCCATACATGTCCTTCAGATGATATAGTATAACTGTGGTACAGAAAACAAATGTAAAACTATCCATGTAGGACTTGTGTACACGTACACCGAAAGTATTTTCTTGTGATCCAACATTCACCTCTTTCTCTGTAACAACTGTGAACAATGGAAAAACCTTAATAAAAAAAAACAACAGTGCCCGAATAAAGAAAAAGTTCTTTTTAAACTATACATTTTCTCTGTATGTTCCATACTTCCTGTTTTTTTCTGGGACTGGACGTAGTCAAATACTACACGACAGGCTGTTTCTGTGGTTTTTTTCAGCCCAGCTGAAACCAGGAAATAGTGGAGTCCTCAAGAGCTTGATTTTTGTGAGGTTTCCAAACCAAAGAGGTTTGGGTAAGTTCAGATAAGACCTGGCTAAGCATCCAGACTTTTGGAGGCTTAACAGAAATAACAGCATGAGGTTCGTCCATTACTAGTTTTTATTTAGAATGGAGAACAGTGGTCTGAACTGATTTTGAAACACTGGGTTAACACACATCTTACCAACCCATCAGAAAGAGACAAGGAAAGGGTTTTTTAAAAAGAATTGCTGACTAGAATCACATTGAAGTAACAAGTACTTTATAACTTTCTTTGGTGACTCCATTTTAACTCTTAATTTGAATAGTGTCGGAGGAGTTGAAATTTCTTTTGTTTTGAAAGAAAAGGTTGTCATGATAATGAGAGTGTAGACACTGCCATCTTCTGGCACAATCGATGCTACACAGAGGTTGTTTTCTTAATGCCTGTACTAAAGACATATTGGGAAGTATTAACACATACATGAACCTTTAAAACAAGTTAGCTTTTTAATTTAAATTTTTAATAGGAATGTGATCAAGTTCATATAGATGATGTTTCTTCTGATGACAATGGGCAAGACCTAAGGTAAGATACACTCTTTTTCAAAATTTTATTTTTTGCAAAGATTAAAAAAGTTCATTTTACAGGAATAAATTGTATTTATTTTTAATATATTTTGGGTGTTTGCAGTACCTACAGTTTTGCAACTGATGGCTTCCATGCAGCTGCAAGTAGTGCAAACCTTTGTCTGCCAACAGGTGTAAGAGGAGGGGTTGACTGGATGAGGAAGCTGGCTTTCCGTTACAGAAGAGTAAAAGAATTATATAATACTTACAAGAACAACATAGGAGGTAAGGTTAGGATAAGTTAAAATATTATCAACTTACATTGGAAGAAGTTACTGTATGGTTATGGTAATTAAGTAATGCTACCTTACAATACCCTTGGAAACTCCACAGTGGAATTAGTGCTATTAAAATATAATATAAGTGACCAGTCCAGAGTTGTGAAAGATACCCTGCCATTAAGACTGACTGCTAGAATTTTGCTTCTAGCGGACGAAGGGGGAGACCCTGGAGGATTGTGGCAGCAGCACACTTAGAGTGAAATTCTGGCCCAGTTGATGTCTATGGCAAAATTCCAGTTGAGTTCAGTGGAGCCAGAATTTCATCCTTCAGATACAGTTACACAATTCCCACTGATTTACTGACTGTTCCAACTACTTACAATGTTTTTTTTAGGAGAGAGTTCAGGTGTCCTGCTTCTTCCCCTCTGGTGCCTTCATGCTGAGTCTGACTGGCCTATTCCCCCATCCTGCTCTTTTGGTGGGCTGGGTGGTAGCCACACTCTCTTCTAAACCCTATTGGAGATGTCCACTGGCAGCAAGCTAGGCCAGTCCACTGCATGCTGCAGCTTTAAAGCTAGAAAAGCTCTTATAATCCTGCTGCTGTGCCCTTTCATAAACTCTGTAGCAGACACCCCCCCACCCCAAGTTAACAGTCTTAGTAGGAAATCTCTGATCTCGCACAAGATGGCGGCTTCGCTACTATCATTTACACTCTTGGACATCCAAGTGCCAGTAATAGCAGCAGTGTTGAAAAAGTTTTTGAGCTCTACTGCTACAAAAGAAGGCTGAATAAACCCAGAAGATTCCTCCTGTAAGATTTAGAGGACTAGCCAGTCCAACTCTGAAGAGCCAAGAGGGATACAGATCAATCATTCACCCCAAGAAGACATGGTCTTCTCTCCCTTACTCTGTTCCAGACACGATTAAGTGGGAGAGCCCAGGCCTGTGTGATGCAGAAGGTCCCAATGAAGCTCTTGACTATTGTAACAAGACTGACTTCATTTGAGGCTCATTTAAAGAGGAACCTAAACTCAAAACTCACCTGTGAACAAAAATATATAGGTTTGGCACTGCTTTAGAACCAAGTCCCACTGTCAGAAATGGGAATCATGAGTTAGGATGATGTGGACAGTGAGTTTTAGTCACTATAGTAAAGATTTCACTGAGAATTGGGCTGACTTATATCTTCGCATTTTTATTAGTGAAGAGTATTTACGTACAGGAAAATGAAGCAGTAAGAGCATTGTAGGTGGTGATTGTTGCATGTCTTAAGACCAAGCTGCTTAAAATACCTGAGAAGTTAATGCTGTCCAGAGTGTCATATTACCATTATGAAATGGAATTTTTATACACTAAAAATATAGGAAACAAAGTGACCTACAAATTTACTGGACATTCATACAAAAGGTCCTAATGTGTCAAGAATTCTAAAAGTGCTGTATTCCATTAAAAAAAAAAAGTTTGGGTCACTGAGCCACTGTGCAAGAACCTAAAGTGAACAGGATGGTTGTAATAGAAGGTATCAGTATGAGGGTGGAGTCCATATACCTACTATATTCTGTATGTATTTTTCTTTTCCCACCACAAACATCATTTATGCTTTATTGATTATTTAATGTATTCCACCGTTTGTGGCCAATTCACACATGCATCCTGCTCCCTCCAACTTTTGTAACATGATTTTTTCCTCACATTGTGGTTTTGTTGACAAGGAAAAAGAAGACTTGACCTGGCTAAGTTATGATCAGATTTTTAAAAGCGTTCTGCCCGTCACATCTAAGGGGTTTACAAAGAGGTTGGAGGGAGGCTTTTATAGTTTGTGAGACATGATTAAAGGAAAGATGGCATAAAATCTACAAATATTTCAAGGCTCCAACAGCTTCAGATACCAAGGTTGGATATAAATGATTTAGGGTCCATAACTAGAAGTAATAAGATAACTGGGGCTGCATTTCAGTAGGATGTATAATATTAGTCTTGCAACAGTAGTCTAATTGCTTTGGGGAATGCACTAGAAAATGTACCATAGGGAAGAAACACACACACACAAACAACTGGGTATCTAAGCTGGTTATTAATGAGAGCTCAGATGTTTTTCAAACAAAATTATTTAAGTCCTAGAATCTTAAACATCCACATTACAATAGTGTGGAGAAGTAAAACTCCAGTCCAGTCATCACTGAAGTCAATGGGAGTTTATCCATTGACATCAGTGGATGTATTTTACCAGGCCTTAAAAGCAGAATTCAAAATAGAATAAATTACTGCAAAATCTGCATGTTCCAGCTAAAGCACAGTTTAATTTGTTTGTTTTTCCTTACTCATTTATATATAAGGTCTCCTTGGCCCTGCTAAAAGAGATGCGTGGCTGCAGTTAAGAGCAGAGATTGAAGCTCTGACCGACTCCTGGTTGACGAATGCACTTAAATCATTATCAATTATTAGCACTAGGTATGTACTTGCGTATATTGTAAGAACATTAATATTAATTTATTTTATATTAAAAATACAAGTACCACAGCAGAATAGCCTTCATAAGTAACCCTATAGTAACAAACTAGGGAATCTGTGAAGTGGAGGGATGAAACTGCAAAGTTAACAGATTTCAGTTCTTTAAAATGTACATTAAAGAGACACTTACAGTTAATGTAAGCCTAAAATGGACTTCACCTTTAAATTATGTCCTCTAAATTCAAAATCACTCTATCTTGTGTTTCTGCATAATGTCTGCCTGTAGAGGTATCTGAGCACTGCACTACATTAGAGCCCAGAACTCAAAGGTCTCTGTCCATTCCCGCAGACATAATAATTATGACTCTGGGGGTATGTCTACACTGCAGTGTGAGCCCAGGGTTCAGACTCATGCTCATAACTAAACCCCCTTCCACCAACACATAAATTGCTCTGACCCACGGTCTTAGGGCACCATAGTGGTAGAAGGTCCAAGCCTGCATCAAACTATGACCGAGGGTTCAAGCCCTATTGCTTGCAGTAGTAGACACAGCTACTAGACTCATGCTCTGGTAGTCTGCCCATAGTGTCCTACAGGCTGACTTTCTTTGTTCTGTAGACAGTCAAGTTTTCACACACTACACAATGAACAAAAGACTAAAGCAGCCACATTTTGGGAGGGCTCTAGGAAGTCTGGTATATGGGTGGTTGTACTCAGGCTGCATAATGCAGTGTAGACACTGGAGCCACAGATGGAGACTGAAGGTTCAACAGTTCCTAATCTGGGGTTACAAATGAGTGTAGACACTCAAGCTCTAGGTTAACAAATCCAGGATCTGCTAATGCACATGCTATTAACCCTGGGCTTACATTGAAATATAAACATACCCGGAGTGGATGTGCTGGTTTTTTTAGAGCAACTATCTGTTTAACCAAAGTAATTAAAACCCAGCATTCCCACGCCTAAGAAATAAAAATAACCTTATTGCTGGTTCTTCAACAATAATATTCACAGAGCAGTACCTGTTCCCTCTGAGCTAATCAGTGCTGTAAGTGCAAAAACGTAGTCACGAACAACATGAAGCCACATTGTCTTCTATTTCAAGAGTAACATGAGAGATGAATCGGTGTTAAAGGAAAAGAACAAAAAATGAACAACTATTTTAAACATCTACATGTTTTGTAATAAACAGCAGCTAAACTGGAAATCTATTTTAGCAGTATCTAATGAAAGATAAAAATAAAGTATAAATAATTTATGCATGTGTGTTTGACACCATACTTCTTATTTCTAAAAATATTATTCACACTGTGCAAAAGATTGCATTGTCATTTAAGCAATAATGAATGTTGGAAAATTGTTTCCGATTACATAAAGACCAGTCAGATGTTTAAATAATTGTCAAGTATTTCATGAGTACTGTACATTTATCAATCCTCACAATATCTTTGAGGTAGATGTGTATTAACTCCATTTTACTGAGGCAGAAGCTAAGACATAATGAGATTACTTCACTTGCCAAAGGTCACATGTTAACGCTGTAGAAGAGCCAGGATTAGAACCCACAAGTTCCTCATCCTAACCCCATGTTAACATCAGTAGGCTGCACTAGTGTTCAAGCCCTTCCTTCTCTGACCTTGTAATAGAGTTAATTCTATTTCTGATTGTATAGTTGCTGCCATCTGAACTCCTCAAAGTCAGACTGAAGTGCCATAAAAACCTAATCAGTGATGAAACTGGGAAGTTTTTACTCTCCCCTCCCCTTGAAAAGATTGCTCTTTCCACCCTTGAAATACTAGGAAGGTGATGTTCAGTTCTGAGGCCACTATTAATTTATAATATGTATTTCTCTATTGTCTCAGTCCTTCCCTTTAAGGCAGTAATGACAAGTCATTTTTCCCCTCCTAACTCTTTTTCATCTGATTGTTCATTAGTCACCAGTAATTGCTAATTTGAGAATGCTGTTTTGGCAACATTTTTGAAAGCAACTAGTGATTTGGGGTGTCTTTTTTTGAGCATTTATTTTGACACATCTTAAAGGGAACCAGTTTTCACAGCACTGCAAGCCTATGCACTTGCCCGAAACAGAAAAACCTTCCAACGAAGGATAAGATTTTTAATAAAACGGTTCTTGAGGCTGGTTAAGTGATAGTAATGCATTTGGATTGACTGTTAATGTCAGGAAATCCTGAATGCCATCCTCAGCGGCCAATTTTATTTAGCAAAATATTAACTGTATAACTTTTTGAATGATGTACCATTATTCAGATTCAACAACTATTTCTCTCCCTTTAGGAGTAACTGTGTAAATGTTTTGGTAACAACCACCCAACTTATCCCAGCACTTGCAAAAGTCCTGTTGTATAGTTTAGGAGGTGCTTTTCCTATTGAAAATATTTACAGTGCAACCAAAATAGGTAAGAAAATTACTCTTTAGTCCTCAAAGACTGAATTTGCTTTATCATATGAAAATATTTTTTTTCTCAGTGGTTTGAGCATTGGCCTACTAAACCCAGGGTTGTGAGTTCAATCCTTGAGGGGGCCATTTAGGGGTTGGGGGCAAAAATCTGTCTGGGGATTGGGCCTGTTTTGAGCAGAGGGTTAGACTAGATGACCTCCTGAGATCCCTTCCAACCTGATATTCTAGTTATGGATGGATTCAAAACCACTTCTCTGATAGTATGAATATGTAGGTAGAAAATAAATTATGCATTGCTTCAGTTTTTAAGATGAAAAATTTAAACATCTATGTTAGCTATGAGTACCTCTAATCCTAGTACTTGTCACATTTATATATAGAATATGTACCATCTAAATATATAACTCTGTCAGAGGGTGACCCTGGCACTTATACTGGGAGCAGGGCAAATGTTCCTGATCAGTATGCTCCAATTAAGCGGGCATCTGGGTATAGAGCAGAAAAGAGAGCCAGTGAGGGAGAGACTGGTGAATCAGAGCAGCCTGTGTGGGAATCAGGAACAGGTGAGAGCTACCAGGGACCATGGGACTGTGGAACGTTCCTAGAAAGAAGCAGAAGATGGTTCCTGGGGGCGGGGAAGGCTGAAGGCAAGAAAAGCGCCTAGAGGGGTTTGTTGGCTGACTTCCCCAAGCTTGGGTCAAAGGGTAGGATGAGCCTGAGGGACACGGCCAGGGGTGAAGACAGGGGAGCAATGGAGGGGCTTGCCTGCTGACATCTCTAGTGCTGGAGGGCTGGATGCAGGGGAACTGAGAGAGGGCCAGAGGAGAGACTTTCTCAGGGGATTCCCATTGTGAAGAGCAGGATTATACTTCAAGTGGAAGGGCTGTGGGACCTGGTACAAGGACCAGGGATGACTAGGAGTCCAGGCAAAGTTGAAGAAGCCAGGACGTTATGTGTTTCATCAAACAACAAGATGTCTTGAGTTTTCATGACTCCTTGCATTTGGGTGAGAAATGGACTACGTGTTCAGGACTTCTGTTTTGGACCATTTGCACAAGGTTTAATAATAAACCAGCCCCAAGGAAGATATTTATTATAGCAAGAGAACCTGAAGAGGAGTTACTGAGGACTTTGGAAGGGGAAACTGAGGCAGGCATGCCTGTCATGCCATGGCTTGCCACAAGAGGGCACTCCACGAGGATGGTCCCTCTTACATTCTCCCTGCTGAATTTCATCTTTTATATGTTAGATGTATGTTATATAATTCCAGTGCCTTCTATGAACCAGCATTTTTACAAATTCAGCCATCTCATCAGCATTATATGAGAGGCTCAGCTAATTTGTATTATAAACTAAGATCTTCATTTCATACACAGCAATTTCAGGCATCCAATACCCTTCAGGTCTGTTAAGTAACTTATAAATAACTTCTTGTAATGTACTGTGACAAATTATACTCTTGAAAATGGCAATCTACAAAATAAAAATTAGGCTTGGATTTTCAAAGGTACCTCTAAGACTTCTTTGAGAATGCAAACTCTAATGCATGCAGAGTGATTATAGAATATGGGGAGTGAAGGTTTCAAACTGATGAAAGGTTGTATTAAGAATTCTTAAATGATTGTGACATTTAGGTCACAGGACAACCCACATTTCTATTGAAAATCTAAGGAGAATTCCCTTTAAAATATAATATAGCCTCACTTTTGACTCCTGGTGGTTTCGGAAGAACTTGCATCTGAACATTGGAAATCATAGATCAAATCCAATTATGAATCAGGGGAAATCACCATTCTGGTGACCTTTAAACAGCTAATAATTTGGAAGAGTTCATATCTGACCCATTCATCCATTCCAAATTTTAACGAAGATAGAATTTAACAATCAATCAATCAATCAGACTTCATTGGCAAAGGGTCCTGAATATATTTTGTTTTAAGAGTACCATTTTTTAAATGTGCCTTTCAGCAACACAAAGAAAAACTGATATTTTGATAACTTAATTAGCTACATCATTCCATAATGAGGGAATGTATGAAATCATTTAAAACTTTCTCAAAGAATTAAGTATATCAAATAGCCTAAATTCCATTAAACTGCCAATTTGATAGATATCATATTTATAGCAAGCTGCACATTTTAGACTAGTGTGCAAATTGCACTCAGACTACAGCAAGCAGTGGTATTCAGAGTAGCACCATTTGCCACAGGAAAGTAGAATTCTTGCCTGGCATGCAGGGGAATTGTGCCCACTACTACAGCCCTTCTGGGGATGCAATGAACACGACTCCTGTCTCCCCACATCCTTTCAGGTGGGTTGTGCTGCCGGGATTGTACAAAAAGAGTGTTCCTGCACTCTGAGCATAGTATCTGTACTTCGAGCTGGCCCTTAAACTCACTACAATCTGGTCCTCATTCAGCAGTTCCAAAACACAATATTTTCCTAATTATAAGCCTCCTTTCTTGTCATTGGCTGAGCACACTTAATCCATAGTCTTGCAAAATGGCACCTGAGGCAGAAAGTTGCCCCTGAAACATTTCATTCTTCTCCCTAGCTTTGAGTGCCCATCATCCCATAATGACAGCTCTTCCCCCTGCAGTAAATGCATTTTAAATGAAACTGCTACTGTCCTCAGGGGAAAAACTTAAAATAATCTGCAAGTATTGAAATTCAATTTTATGTTTTTACAATAGCAGTAATACCAGCCTTCTATTACAGCCAAAATCTCTACCTAAAGTTAGGAATGAGATCTAATATCAGATAAATCTGCTTAGTCTGACCAAAGGAATTCAACTGCTTTTTGGCTGGTTGCATTTGTGAAACAAGCCAAAAGCTGGGAGCTTTGAAAAAATGCACACTTTTTAATAGGATTCACTTAATCCTTTGTAAAGCTTCAAGATAACTCACATGATGGCTTGAATAAGTAGTGCATTGTTTTTCAGGCAAAGAAAGCTGTTTTGAGCGTATAGTGTCCAGATTTGGCACTAACATAACTTATGTTGTGATTGGAGATGGACGAGATGAGGAGCATGCAGCTAACCAGGTAACTTCACTCTGAACTCTTTATCTCATTTATCTTCCAGGAAAAGAAAGTTGCTTTGAACGAATAATGCAAAGGTTTGGCAGAAAAGTAGTATATGTTGTTATTGGGGATGGTGTAGAAGAAGAACAGGCAGCAAAAAAGGTAACCTGTCTCATGAAATGTTGGTGTGATACATAGATACTAATGCAAGCCTTTCTGTTTCATTTCTGCTAGTGTTGCACAATGGCAGATTGGCAAATAAGTTGAATATTCAGAGGCATCAAGAGCATGATAAGGCCAACACTTACATTAAAATAAACCATTTGGATTCTAGCATTTCCTTTATGACAATCTGGGTAAGAAATGTACCCCCCCAAAATTAAATGAATGTTAACGGGGAAAAAAAGCAAATGAAACCTAAGATATAAACAGAAGTAATAAAGCAAGAGGGGTTTTGGTTAAAACAACATGTGGAAATTAGAGCCAGAGCTATTGAAGAGAATGCAGAAAACCAGCAAAAATATTGTGCCAAAGTTCTTCTATCATGAAGAAAAAAAAACGCCTTTAGAATATACTAGGAGAAATATGATTGATTTTAAAACATAGTTTGTTTCAAGAAACACTTCTGCAAAAGGAGGACACACAAATGTACGAATAGTTTCTTCAAAGAAAAAAATGTTCATTTTCTGCACAGTTTCTCAAAGTCAAAATTTGTAAGTGTGACAGATAAGTAAATAAATTGTCAATATTTGAAAACAGAACAAGTTGGAAATCTTTCAGAAGACAAATGCATTCCACTGTAACTCCCAGTAATGTAGAAAAGCTGAACTCTGAATGTTGTGCTCTTTGCCTCCTGAGTTATGACCACACATACCAAGAATTAGTACTAAGAATAGCAAAACTTAAATCTTTCTAGTATTTTGATAGGTCCTATGTGTTGTTTTGACATTTGCGCTGTAGTGGAAACAAAATCAAAATGCTCATTCCAAATGGTTGCTTATAGACGTGCAGTACTGGTGATGGGTCTGTGCTGAACACAGGTGGTTGGTTTTGGCAGTTTCCAGTTGGCATGCTTCTCTCTAACTGTAGCTGTACTTGCATGAATAGATATGGTTTTCAGAGGAATAGATGAACACAGCAGTTTACAAATAGATCTGAACTGAGCAAAATAAAGGTTTTTACCTAGTTCCAGGGAAGTAGTCAGCTAGAGGAGTGTCCAGCAGCAGCCTTCGAAGAGTGATCTGGCATGCGCAGATCTGCAGTTCACTATACTGCATCTACCAGCAGACACTGATGTTTCCTGCAGCATCAGTCATCTTTATTTAAACCAGTGTTTCGAAAGTTTCTCTCCAGAAGAGTTTTCCCCCACCTGGACCAAAAAAAAGATACTTGTCTGTGTTGCAAAATGTTATATAGGAGCCTTTCCTTAATGACTGTCCTATAACCCTTTAAATGGAAATTGAACCTTTTTTAATGGTAATAAATGAGTATAAATTAATAAAATTTCATAGTAGTAAATGAGCAAGCTCCCCTGGCCAAATGAAGGGAGTTGCATTCAGCGAGTGTTGGGCTATTTTCAATGTGAATAGTGAAACAGACTATCTGATTATTTCCTCCTAGTTCTAAGAATTAAGCTCAGATCTATTTTGGTCTGATTTTTGTCAGTATTTTACTAACAAACATCAGGCCACAAACATAACATTACAAATATATTGTTGTGAGCTTAACTGTATTTATTTGCTGCGTGCCTTCTGCTGTAGACAAGGTGTTCATTTTTCCTCACTTTTTCCCTCTAACAAATGCAGCACAACATGCCTTTCTGGAGGATATCAAGTCATTCAGACCTCTTGGCTCTACATCAAGCACTGGAACTAGAGTATTTGTAACTGTGTTCTATAGTTGGCAATTCTTTTTTATATTTCAAGTACACTGAATTTTTATGTGTGATTCGATGCCTCTGGCTTAACACATATGAATTGTCTTAAGAAGGGAAGAAATATTTGGAATGAAAATTCCACAATGAAGAATTCAGATTGCTGAATGGAGTTAAAATGTTAGTGCTACATAAGGAAGCTCTATGGTCTTATATATGCAACATTTTTAATGAATAAAAACTATGGAGGTTACTGATACACACCAAATGAGCCCTAACGGAGCGAACAAAGGACTTATAATGGCAAAGCACCAACATGCATTTTCTGACCGACAAGGTGGTGGTCAACAACATTCCTCAATATGGGGTATACTCAGCACTGAGGTTTGAACCAGACTTTAGCCTACCTAACCCAGAAAATCTGAATTGGAATGCACTCAGACTGTATAATGACAATCCTGTCTAGACCTGTAATTTGTGTAAATTATTGATGAAAATAATTTACTGTGACTTTATTAGCAGTTGATTTTTGGAAGTGGATGCAATTTTTCTTCTTTTTTTTTTGGAGGGGGATGGGGAAGGGTTATATAATATTGTCTCTTTTATAAGTTTGGCAAACAGAATGTGCATAATGATGTGTTGTGCCTTAAAGACAAGACGTGTTTGTGTGTTACAGTGTAATTTTGGTTAAAAACTATGTAGATAAACAAAAAAAAAAGTTGTGACATTTTTTGACATGACCAAATTTCAAATTCAAGTAATCAAAGAGCAGGGCTGCATCAAAAGCATTTTAAGTAAGTATTTGTTTCAGTAAGAAAAAATAAAGGAAAGTTTGTGGTTTTTATTTGGTTTCTGAATAGTTCCACTGAGGCAAGTTAGAGGCTTTTGGGAGGCTGAAATGATATTGGGGACCGTTACCTTCAAAGCTAAAGCAATTGTTTAACATCTTAAACATCCTTTCTTCATTCTCACATGAGAAAACTAAGAGCCATATTCATTAATTACTTACAGGCTACAGAATAACCTGCATAGGGAGCATCTGCCATTTACACAAAACCAAATTAAGTCTCTTCCATTTCCCTCTTTCCCTGGTTAGGAACGGCATGGGGGATCGTATTCCACCGTGTAGTCGTACCACCCCACATCTGATTTCCGTGTCATTAAGTAACTGGAAGTGTTAATGACTTTAGTTTATTGTGGAGGATGGAAATTGCTCTTCCTTGATACTGTATGTGGCGGCACATGTGCGCTCACTTGTTCTGATTGTGTAGAGAATTTGTCATGATAGGATGTGAAATGCAGATGCCAGGGACACCTGTGTAAGGACAGTACTCAATAATGATATACAGTCCTCCTGTTCTTTACTGTGAAACCAACCTATTTCTATTCAGGAGTTGCTTATAGGGAAATTACTTGTTGCTTATTTAAACTACATTGACCATGTCAAAGTCAGGTCTTTGGGTGAAATTCTGGCCCTCTTGAAGTCAATGGCAAAACTCTTCTATAACCAAATAAAAAGGAAATCCTTTGCCTCCACTGGAATTTTGTATGCAAGTCATTCAGACAACAGGCTTGTAAGCTACTGCCACAAGTTTTAAATGTGCAGCCATCACACTAGTCTTGCCACATATTAAACTATATACCTCCACTTACAGAAGAAATGTGTGTGTGGGGATTCCTTTTTCCCCTCTCTTGAAAGAGTCCTGTGGCTGGGAATTATTTACAGGTACTTTATTCTTACAGTATGGTACCTGATCAAATTTGGCCTAAAAATAAAATTTGATGGAAGCTTAAAATTTTAATCTCTTTACATTTTTTTATTGCAGTGGAAATTTTAAATGAAGCAATTTTAAATATACTGAAGGACATTAGTCTTCAAAATCATTTTAATATTTGCCTTTAAAAGGAACATAGCCACTATAGTAACATAGTCCACAGCCTTCCATCTATTTAAAAAAAAATCACAATGTCATGGGAGTTACATATGTGAACGTATGGAAGGGCATGGCTCAGATATAAAATTTTGGTATGTTTTTGTACAGCATCTAGCCCAGTGAAGCCATTATAATATTGAGACCTCTATGCATTAGCTTCATACCATTAATAATAATACGTAATTCACAAAACCTTACAACACCTCACCACTTAAGTGTTTAGCCCTAAGCCCTTTACACACTATACCAAAGCTCTTTCCAGAATTCCAGATGCACAGATATACTCTACTTAAGGAAAAAGTAACACATGGTATCTTTAAGTAGAGTCTTATAGCATATTCTTACTTCAATAAGGCTGCCTGCACGACAACTACAGGCATGAATAACCAAGGCAGATATTTTACTCAAATTGGACAGTTCCAAATCGATATGGTTGGACCTAAAGTAAGCTTTGGTCATTTGGACTTTGAGTGCATTTTAATTCAATGTATATAATACGATAGTAACTGACTCCCTTCAACCCCTACCCCCAAAATGAATACAATGTTATGTTTGCAAATATTGTGTGCAATTAAAATATAGACTATTGTGCCTTTTGCAGTTACTGTAGCAATCTAAAGTGAGTACAGTACTTGAACATTAGGCACTTTTAATACTGCACTTGCAAGATATAAATACAGTGCAATTTCAATCAGAATAAGCAATATCTTAAATGTGATAAGGGGTAAGTTAGTACAGTTCAATATAAAAAAAGTAAAGTGAAATCTGGAAGCAAAGCTCTGTCTTAGAAACATTTCTTGACTGTGCACAAAGATATAGGTGATGGCTGACTCCCAGAATTGGATTTTATTAGTATCCAGTATAAGCAGCAATATATGCACCAAAAACAGGTGCAAAAACATGTTCCAGTCTAAGCATTGACACACGAGATCTGCCCATATCAAAATCCTGGATCCAAAGACACCCGAACATTGGGGGGAGGTGGGGTTTGAAAACCAAATCCCAAATTTAAGTGTGTGTTGATTTGGCTCTTGCCAGGAAGACTACATTTTAGTGGGGAACTTGGATCCAGCTCCATGGTTTTAGTTCAGGAGCCAGCTCTACCTTATACCAAGCACATGCTTTAAATGAATATGACAGTTTAGTATCTCTAAAGAGGAACCTTTTAAGTGACATGAGCCAAAATTGCGTTAGACTCCCAGCAATAGCAGCATTTTGGAAATTTAACTGAAGCCAAGTGTCTCTGTCGTGTATTAGCAAGTTCTAGTTTATTGGGGCCTACCTAATTTAAGATAATGTAAATTAATATTAAAAGCTTGTAAAATATATGTACATCTTTACTACTTCTCAATAAATACATTTGGAACTGTTGTCATTTTCTGCACTATACTGCCCTGCAAGATTTCTGGTTTTTGTGTTTGAAACCCTCATTACACAGAAGTCTCTTCTAAGGTCAGGGTCTCAATCACTACAGCATATCTGTTTTCTTAATATGAATTCCTGATTCATTTATTTATTACCTGTAACATTTTTGTACTTGTGTTTTTTCTACGTGCAAATGCATCAAAACTTGGCTTATATTACATAGAAGACAGTTTGAGCTACTGAAGAATTAAGAGGTAATCTAGTCAACAGTCCAGCCCTCATGTGAGTTCCCATTATGGCAGGATCTTTGTTGCTATTGCTTCGTGGCCCGCTGTAGCTCAGAAGTAGTGAGCCTGAGCTGGAGGAGGGAGTCCCTCTGCAGCAGTTTCCCATCATTTAATGTATAGACTGTCATTGGTACTTAACCGCTCACTCATGCTCCTGCATGAAGCAAGGGAACAGCAAGGACAGAGGTTTTCTAATGGGAAATGGGCTCAGGGATATAATTTATTAAGGACTGACCATGACATAAGGCCCTGATTCTGCAGAGAATTAAGCATATACATAACTTTATGCAGGTGGACCAGTCCCATTGACTTCAAAGTCATGAACGTGCTTAAGTTTTTGCAAGCCTCCTTATAAACCGGTCTTCTCTTTGGTGTCTAGAAGTGATAAGGGCCAGATCCTCAGCACCCCACTTGAAGATCTGGCCCTTGGTAAACAACAGTAAGGGGTCGGGGCGGAATAATTAACAGAAGGTGCACATCCTTCTATCCTATAAAAAACCCGAAAGTGTGCTAATCAAAAGACTAAAAATTGCTTGTATTAGTTTGTGCTGGGTTAAGGATGTGGCAGGGGACAGAATATTTGTCTTCCTCCACCTCCTCCTGCACAAGTCAACAGGTGGTAAATGGCACTAGACCTCTACAGATTATACAAGCACCACGCTGCCACAGCACTTTCTGTCCATTATTTTTAATAGTGAAGCAGCACACGTAGGTAAGTGGATTTAGCAAGGGTTGTTATGAAGAGCTCCAGCCTATGCACAAAGCACGTCACCAAGCAAAAGCCTTCTAAAAAGTTCTCATCCTTTGAAGTATACTAAAATACATACTTTTAGTTGCTTGTTGGAGACCTATGGATGTAATTCACAATGTGGGTAGGATGGACAGTAAACTAACATAAGCCTAGTCTACACTAGTAAATTGAACCATTACTGACAGTCTTCAGAAACTAGCCCCCCAGAGCTCATTTATGGCTTAGCATAAATCAGAGAAAACCATTTTAGTACCATTTCAGAAAACCCAAAAGAGCCAACCTGCTCCTATTCACTAGTCCTTAATGGAGATTAAGAACATAAGAGCCACCATACTGGGTCCAACCAACGGTTCATCTAGCCCAGTATCCTATATTCCAACAGTGGCCAATGCCAGTTGCCCCAGAGGGAATGAACAGAACAGGCAATCATCAAGTGATCCATTCTCTGTCACCCATTCCCTGCTTCTGGCAAACAAAGGCTAGGGACACCAATCCTTCCCCTGCTGGCTAATAGCCATTGATGGACCTATCCTCCATGAATTTATCTACTTCTTTTTTGAATCCTGTTACAGTCCTGGCCTTCACAACATCCTCTGCCAAGGAGTTCCATAGGTTTACTGTGCATTGTGTGAAAAAAATATTTCCTTTTGTTTGTCTTAAACCTGCTGCCTATTCATTTCATTTGATAACCCCTAGTTGTTGTGTTATGAGAAGGAGTAAACAACACTTCCTTATTCTCTTTCTCCATACTTATCATGATTTTATAGACCTCTATCATATTCCCCCGCACCCCATTGTCTCTTTTCCAAGCTGAAAAGTCCCAGTCTTATTAATCTCGCCTCATATGGCAGCCATTCCATACCCTGTTGCTCTTTTCTGAACTTTTTCCAATTCCAATATATCTTTTTTGAGATGGGGTGACCACATCTGCATGCAGTATTCAAGATGTGGGCGTACTATGGATTTATATAGAGGCAATATGATATTTTCTGTCTTATTATCTATCCCGTTCTTAATGATTCCCAACATTCTGAGCGTATGTTTCAGAGAACTGTTCACAGTGACATCAGGATCTCTTTCTTGAGTGGTGTCAGCTAATTTAAACCCCATCATTTTATATGTACAGTTGGGATTATGTTTTCCAGTGTGCATTATTTTGCATTTATTGACATTGAATTTCATCTCTCATTTTGTTGCCCAATCACTTAGTTTTGTGAGATCTTTTTGTAGTTCTTCACAGTCTGCCTGGGACTTAACTAGAGTAGTTTTGTATCATCTGCAAATTTTGCCACCTCACTGTTTACCCCTTTTTCCAGAGCATTTATGAATAGTCCTAGTACAGATGCCTGGGGAACACCACTATTTACCTCTCTCCATTCTGAAAACTGACCATTTTTTGCTACACTTTGTTTCCTATCTTTTAACCAGTTACCAATCCATAAGAGGACCTTCCTTCTTATCCCATAACAGCTTACTTTTTGCAAGAGCCTGTGATGAAAGATCTTGTCAAAGGTTTTCTGAAAATCTAAATGCATGGGATCCACTAGATCCCCCTTGTCCACATGCTTGTTGACCTCCTCAAAAAACTGTAATAGATTGGTGAGACAATATTCCTTTACAAAAACCATGTTGACTCTTCTGCAACAAATTACGTTCATGTGTGGCTGAGAATTTTGTTCTTTGCTATAGTTTCAACCAGTTTGCCCGGTACTGAAGTCAGGCTTACTGGCCTGTAATTGCCCCTGGAGCCCTTTTTAAAAACTAGCATCACATTTGCTATCCTCCAGTCATTTGGTACAGACGCTGATTTGAATGATAGGTTCTAAACTATAGTTAGTAATCCTATAATTTCACATTTGAGTTTCTTCAGAACTCTTGGGTGAATACCATCTGGTCTTGGTGACTTATTACAGTTTAGTTTATCAATTTGTTCCAAAACCACCTCTAATGACACCTCAATCTTGGACAGTTCCTCAGATTTGCCACCTAAAAAGAATGGCTCAGGTTTGGGAATCTCCCTCACATCCTCAACCGTGAAGACCAATGCAAAGACTTCATTTAGTTTCTCCACAATGGACTTACTGTCCTTGAGTGCTCCTGTAGCATCCTGATTGTCTCAAAGTCCCCAGTGGTTGGTTAGCAGGCTTCTTGCGTCTGATGTACTTTAAAAAAAAAATTGCTATTACTTTTTGAGTCTTTGGCTAGCTGTTCTTCAAACTTGTTTTTGGCTTTCCTCATTATGTTTTTACACTTCATTTGGCAGAGTTTATGCTCCTTTCTATTTTCCTCACAAGGATTTAATTTCCACTTTTTAAAGGATGCCTTTTTACCTCTCACTGCTTCCCTTACTTTGTTATTTAGCTACAGTGGCACTTTTGGGATTTTCTTACTATGTTTTTTAATTTAGGGTATACATTTAAGTTGAGCCTCTATTATGGTGTCTTTAAAAAGTTTCCATGCAGTTTGCTATTTCACTTTTGGTGCGGTACCTCTTAATTTCTGTTTAACTAACCTCATTTTTATGTAGTTCCCCTTTCTGAAATTAAATGCTACAGTGTTGGGCCACTGTGGTGTTTTCCCCCACCACAGGGATGTTAAATTTAATTATATTATGGTGTCAGTATTACCAAGTGATCCAGTGAAATTCGCCTCTTGGACTGATCATGTGCTCCGCTTAGGACTAAAACAAGAATTGCCTCTCCTCCTGTGGGCTCCAGGACTTGCTGCCCAAGAAGCAGTCATTTAAGGTGTCAAGAAACTTTATCTCTGCATCCTGTTCTGAGTGGACATGTACCCAGTCAATATGGGATAGTTGAAATCCCCTGTTATTGAGTTTTTTTATTTTAATAGCCTCTCTAATTTCCCTGAGCATTTCACAGTCCTGGTCAGGTAGTTGGTAATATATCCCTACTACTATATTCTTATTATTAGAGCATGGAATTACTATCCATAGAGATTCTATGGTACAGTTTGGTTCATTTAAGATTTTTACTCCAGTTCATTCTACACTTTGTTTCACATAATGTCACTTCCCCACTAGCATGATCTATCCTGCCAATATATTTTGTACCCTGGTATTACTGTGTCCCATTGATTATCCTCATTCCACCAAGTTTCTGTAATGCCTATTATATCAATATCCTCATTTAATATGAGGCACTCTGGTTGGTTCACCCATTTTATTTAGACTTCTAGCATTGGTGTATAAGCACTTCAAAAACTTGTCACTTTTTAGCAGTCTCCTATTACATTAATGTAATAGAATGAGACTGTTTTCATTTAATTGTTTCTCATCAGATCCTACCTGTATTTTATCATCTTCTATTCTCTCCTCCTTACTAAGACATAGAGAATCTCCATTAGTAGATCCTCCTCCAAGGGATGTCTCTGTCTGAACCACGTGCTCCTCCGCACCTATTAGCTTTCCCCAAAAACCAGCGGAAACATCATGCACTACAAAAGTGTTTTGTTTGGTCTACAGCCTAGCACGCTATTTTCAAGAGCAGTCCTGGTAGACCCATTACAGAAAACTGGATCTGTCTCCCAGTATATATATCTGCATATGCATCTGAGCCACAATCCTCAAACATAGTCTGTGGATATAAGACAGATATCTGCAGATTTGCAGGGCTCTAAGTATAGAAAGGGCTTCAGTGGGCCTTAAGAACAAATTCATGCTGTGAACCTCTTAGCTTCTATCACAAGCTGCTAACAAAAAATGCCCCAGTCTCACTAGGTATGATGCAAGCAGGAATGCCTGCTGCTTCCCATTCAAAGAAAATCTAACTGTAAATTACCAACAGAATCATATTACTTGCTACTTCCAGCAATTGCTACTGCATTATAGACCCACATCTGCAATATGGCCCCATGTGAGGCATTTGCATTAAGGGGTTAATCCGATTCTCCAATTTCCATCCTCCCTGACCAAATAATTGATTCAAATCAAAATCAGAGCTTCATTAGTGTAACTACAGTACTCTGAGTGGATAACTGGATTTTGGCCAAGAGCCCAGGAGGCTCTGAAATAAGGCCATGTAAGGGAGCTAGTATAAAGTTACTGGTATTCTGTCTTTTTTGCCTCTTGCCTATTAATGTTTTTGCATAAAGTACTTGTTTGTACAAAATGTGAATAACTGTACCACTAACATTTAGACTTCTGGATTTCAGAGAGGTTTTACCAATCTCATTTGTTTTCTAAATGCATTTAGCGTGTCTGATTATATTTTTACCATACACACATCTATCCTTTTCAGTGTATTTAATTAGATAGTAACATACTGGCAACAATAGCAGTAGTAATATTATCGCACCCACAACATAGTAAGTGCTGTCCAAACCTATAATAAGATACCCTTTGAGTCAGGGATAAGATGTCTACACTGCAAAAGACCCAAGGCAGTGAGTCTCAGAACATGAGTCACCCAACTTGGGCTTGCAGGCCTCACACTAGGGGGCTGAAAACAGCAGTGTAGATGTTTTGGTTTGATCTGGAGCCTGGGCTCTGAAACCCCGTGAGGGGAATGGGTCTCAAAGTTGGTGCTCCAGAGTGAGCCCAAATGTGAAGTACGGACATATTCAAAGAGTTCACAGTCTGAGCCACATGACTAACATTGGATGGAGGGGCGGGGACGGACACATAGTCAAGTCAATTATTTATCAACAATCTCCAAATGGTCCCCTCAACAGAGCCCTTGTTAGCTGGACAATTTCATGTAGGTATCACAATAGGGTTGTATCTTAAGAAGGAATTTCAAAGGGGAGATGGTAGCAACTTTTCAGTCTAGCTCAGAGAGGGGAATTTTACCTTAGCAAATGGGGTTTTTAACCGCTACAAAAAGTTTTTTGGTTTTCATTTAAATAAAAAGCAAAGGACATTTTTGTTGTTTTTGGCAACCAAAAACTGAAAATATGTAGAACATTTTAAAAAACCTCCCAGAATTTGCTTTTTCAACAAAAAAGCTGAAAAATGTTATTGAAAATGGACATTTTCTTCGAGATGTGTTGCTCATATTGATTCCAATTAGGTGTGTGCGCACCACATGCAAAGTCATCGGTGCTCATTATATGACTCTGCAGACCCAGCACCTCCTTCGTTCTTTCTTACCACAATAATGGTTGTTGGAACTGTGACATCTTCCTTCGCAAACTCTCCACATTTTCCCTAGCTTCTGCTTTGTACTGTTTGTATTCCATAGGTGATTAGTTCACAGTTAGTTCATAGCCAGTGAAGTTCTAGTTAGTTGGTTGCGGGGCAGCAGGGGAGGGGGTGTTGCCCTCCACCCCAACTGAATTCTCCCCTGGGGACTTACATGCCTAAGGCCAAGGGGTTCAAGCCCTGCAAGTCCAGCAACAAGCCCATGCCAAAAGGCAACCCCCAAAAAGTGCAGGATTTGTAAGGGCTTTCGACCCGAATCAAAAAGAAGCAGGACTTTAGACTGAAGCAGCTCTTCATGGAGGCCACACTTAGACCACAACCCACATCGGCATGACAGGACCTGGCACTGAGTTAATCGGTGAGCAGTGCCCCAGCAGCAGTTGCAGAAGGGGCACTGTGGAAGGACTCTGGTTGAGACCCATGGCACCGCTGCTCCCTGGCACCGAAGCTGGCGGGAACGGCCTGGCACAGATCACCTTCACCAGCACAGAAACAGCATTGGAAGCAGGGGAGTACTAGTTCCTGGACTTCGAAACCCACCCCCTTGGAGCCAGCCAATGAGGCACATCCCACGGAAAAGTCCCCAGCATCAAAAGCTTTGAAGCCTTCACCATTTACTTTAAATATACCTTTGAGGCTGCAAGAGAACTCATTGTGATTACGGCACCGAGTTCCCCAGCCCTTCATGCTAAGCATCCAAAACTGCAACGGGTGGCACCATCCCGAGGAAAATTGGCAATGATCCACCTCTCGACAGCCTGCAAAAGCAAGATGCCATTCAGACTTGCAGTGCCACTTGGACTCGTGGCACTAGTCCAGATCCCACCAGCACTCCTGATCACAACGCCAATTGCCCTCATGCAGTAGGTCCCGATTTTGGCACCATTTGTATTGGCACTGATCCAGCTCTCTGTGCAGACCCCACTCACAGCAACACTCCCCAGCCTTGCAGCACTGCCATGGCCATCACGGTCTCAGTCCCAATCTTGGGCTCGGAGACGGGGCCCAAATAGTCACAGCAGCCCGGGCACAACTCGGCACAGGACAGACCTGACACGGGTGCAGGGCAATGGCCTGCACAGTGGCACAGACCAGCACAGTGGCCATTTCTAGACCTCATGGGCATGCTACCAGGCCCAGGGCACACAGTCCAAGGCTTCACGCTCGGTGGCATCTGAACCTAAGGTGCCGGAGGCAGTGGCCAGTTGTCCCACCCTAGATGCAGAGGAGTTGGCATTGCACCACCTCCTCTGGAACCCACTCTGTTCCTGAGCCAGACACTGGAGTGGCTGGCACGGAACTGGAGGTGGGGCAGGAGGTCCCAGAGGCCCAAGAGGTCCTCATCATCTAGCATCCTCGTCATCCTCCCCGAACAAGGCTGTGGTGGGCACCTCTGCCTCGGGGCCACCCCTTATAGATAGCCGTGCTCACCAGAAACTCCTACGCAGGGTGGCACGGAATATGAACCTGCAGGCTGAGGAGGTTGTCGAGTTGGAGGACCCTATAGTGGTTATCTTGGCACCAGAATGACCATCCAGGTTCACCCTACCTCTCATCAAAACTATACAAGCCAATGCAAGGACCATTTGCCAGACCCTGGCCTCCATCCTTCCCACTGCTAAGGGTGTGGATAGGAAGTACTTTGTACCCTCCAAAGGGTATGAGTACCTGTTCATACACCTGGAGCCTTGCTCAGTAGTAATGGCTGTGATGAATGAGAAGGAAAGGCGGGGATAGCAAGCCCCAGCACCTAAATCCAAGGACACCAAGCACCTGGATTTATTCGGATGCAAAGTATACTCCACGGGGGGCTTGCAACTCGGGATTGCCAACCAGCAGGTAATCCTGAGCAGATACAGTTTCAACTCCTGGAACTCAATACTGAAGTTTAGGGAGCTGGTACCAGCAGAGTCCAGGTAGGAGTTTGGGGCAATTGTTGAGGAGGGCAGTGGCATGGACTTCTTTAAAGGCCTCACTGGACGCTGTGGACTTGGCAGCATGCACCTTTTCCTCAGGGATAGCTATGAGGGGCAGCTCATGACTGCAGGCCTGGGGGCTCCTGCTTGAGGTTCAACAAACTGTGCAGGACCTACGCTTTGACTTTTGCTGAACAGACTGACCCCAGGCTGCATAGCCTTAAGGACTCCAGTGCAACAATGAAATCTTTGGTATACAGACCCCAGCAACGCAATGAAAGCCCTTTAAGCCCCAACCTCTGCAACAGCCCCTGTATCTGCCTTGGCTGAGGCAGGATTTTTACAGGCACAGGGGTAGGAATGGCAGGCATAAGCCTTCCCATCCCCCATCCAGACAGGGCCAGGGCCTGACTAAGCCTTTGTTTGGCTCAGAACAGACATTTTGAAGGTGCGTCCGAGGATGGAGCACCTGTCTCAATGCCAGATCCTTCCCTGTGTTTTTTGAACCATCTATCCCACTTCTACCATGCCTGGTCCCAAAAAACATCAGACCTCTGGGTTCTTCACATTGTAGAAGTGGGATATTCTCTCAATTCTGCTCTCACCATCCCTTCCATCCCCCTTCCCCATCCCTCTTCAGGGACCCTCCTCATGAGCAACTCCTTATCCAGGAGGTGCAGGTGCTCCTTGCCATGAGAGGGTGAAGGAAGTTCCTCAGGAGCTCAGGGGCAGGGGATTCTATTCCGACTATTTCCTAATCTCAGACCCATTCTAAACCTGCGAGGACTCAACAAGTTCATGGTAAAGTTAAAGTTCTGCATGGTGTCATAAACAGATGGTTAAGGGTTAATGTCTCTTTTACCTGTAAAGGGTTAAGAAGCTCAGTAAACCTGGCTGACACCTGACCATAGGACCAATAGGGGGACAAGATACTTTCAAATCTTGGTGGAGGGAAGTCTTTGTTTGTGCTTTTTGGTTTGTTCGTTGTTCGCTCTTGGGACTAAGAGAGACCAGACGTACATCCAGGCTCTCCAAATCTTTCTGAATCAGTCTTTCATATGTCAAAATCATAAGTAATAGCCAGGCAAGGCGGATTAGTCTTATGTTTGTTTTCTCAACTTGTGAATGTTTCTTTTCGCTGGAAGGATTTTTACCTCTGTTTGCTGTAACTTTGAATCTAAGGCTGCGGGGGAGGTCCCTCTGGTCTATATGAGTCTGAGTACAGTGTAAAGCATTTTCCATCCTGATTTTACAGAGATAATTTTTACTTTTGTCTTTCTTTAATTAAAAGCTTTCTTTTTAAGAATCTGATTGATTTTCCTTGTTTTAAGATCCAAGGGGACTGGGTCTGAACTCACCAGGGATTGGTGGGGGGAAAGGTGGGGGGATGGTTAATTCCTCCTTGTTTTAAAATCCAAGGAGTTTAAATCTGTGTTCACCAAGGAATTGATGAAGCTTCCCAAGGCAACCCCGGGGAGGGGAAAGTTTAGGGAGGACAGGGAGTGCGCCAGACACTGAATTTCTGGCTGGTGGCAGTGTTACCAGATCTAAGCTAGTAATTAAGCTTAGAAGTGTTCATGCAGGTCCCCACCTTTGTACGCTAAAGTTCAAAGTGAGGAAAGAAACCTTGACAAATGGTCTTCCACAGTGCAATTATCCCTCCTCTGGATCCGGGAGACTGGTTCGCAGCGGCATAGCCAGGTTTTCAGTGTAGGAAGAGCAAACATAAAAAAGGCGCCTCCTCTGGCCACGCCCCCTTGACTCCTCCTGTTTCCCCCCAAGATTAACCCTGGGACCGGCTCAGGACTCCTGCGGGCTTCCCGGGAGTGCAGATACCCCCTTGTCCCCTCCGCGGTCCCGGGAGAGTCTCTCCTGCCCAGCGCACTCTGCAGGTATCCCCCACCAGGCTGTGCCGCCCGGCCCCACCCACAGGGTCCTGTCCCCCCCGCCTCAGACTCCAAGCTCCTGTGCCAGCCAGAGCACCCCCCCGTCCGGACAGCACAGCCTGTGCCCCTGCCCTGCGGGCCCAGCCCCGAGGATCCCTTCACTCGAACCCCTCAGAGCAAGGCACCGCCCCGCCCCCCACCTTCCGTCCTGCACTGCCGCCTGTCCCCGGCCTGCTCCCGCTGCTAAGCACGCTCCATGCAGGGCTCGCCAGCCAGGCAGCCTTAAAGGCGCAAGGGCCCTTTCGCCTCCCCCTGCCCGCCGCATTAGCAAGAGGTGGGGGGGGAGCGCTTGGCTGCTGAGCCCTGAGCCGAGGAGCCGGCCCCCTTGCTCCTCCAACCGTGTCTGCCGCCCCCCATGGCTCCTCTGGCTGTGCTGTTGGCAATGCTGGCCAGCAGGCGCCACTTCCGCACCGGCTTTCTGCCCCACGGCTCCTCCGGCCGCGCTGCTGGCAGTGCCAGTCTGAATGGCGCCACTTCCACGCCTGCCGCCCTGAGGGGAAGCAGCAGCTTCCTCTTAACGCTGCTAGCTACGCTACTGCTGGTTCGCCAACATAGTGATTCATAGACTCATAGGTCAGAAGGGACCAACATGATCATCTAGTCTGACCTCCTGCACAAAGCAGGCCACAGAACCCTACCCATCCATTTCTATAAAAACCCCTAACCTATGTCCGAGTTATTGAACTCTTCAAATTGTGGTTTGAAGATCTCAAGCAGAGAATCCACCAGCAAGTGACCCATACCCCACGCTGCAGGAGAAGGCGAAAAACCTCCAGAGCGTCAGCCAATCTGCCCTGGAGGAAAATTCCTTCCCGACCCCAAATATGGCGATCAACTAAACCCTGAGCATGTGGGCAAGGCTCCCCAGCAAGCAGTCAGGAAAGAATTCTCTGCAGTAACTCTGATCCCATCCCATTCGGCACACAGAAGTTTTTTAAGGTTCAAGATCAACCAAAAACATCATAAGTTCACAGTCCTACCCTTCAGCCTGTCGATAGTCCCATGAGTGTTCACCAAGCGGATGTTGGTGGTAGAAGCCTTCCTCTGAAGTGCAGGTATACCCTTACCTCGATGACTGACTGCTCAAGGGGTGCGCAAAAGAGCAGATGAAGGCACAAGTCCATCTAATCAAATCCACATTTGAAAGACTGGGTCTCCTTCTCAGTGTGAAGAAGTCAACATTGTCACCAACCCAGAGGATAGAGTTCATTGGGGGCAGTGCTGGACTCGGTCTAGGCAAGAGCAAGTCTGCCAGAATCCTGATTCCAAGCCATGACAAGCATCATGCGAGGCCTGAGAAAGAACCCAACCACTACAGAGAGGAGCTGTTCAAGTCTCCTCGGTCACATGGCGGCCTGCACGTATGTGGTCCGGCATGACAGTCTAAGGCTCAGGCCAGCATTTTATGCCCCCACTTCAGGCTACATTACCTCTTATTCTTGAGTACCTTCTGCACCTTAAACAGCAAGACCTGGCACTGTTGTCCATAAAGAGACACCTAGCAGCTATCTCAGATTTCCACCCTGGAGTCTCGGGATGCTCTGTTTTCACCAACTCATGGTTGGCTCATTTCTCAAGGGCCTAGATCGGCTACATCCCCAGATTAAACAGCCTGTTCCTGCATAGGACCTTACTTTGGTCCTCTCCAAATTAATGGGGACCATTAACGAGGCCCATTCGAGCCCGTAAACAAGGCGTCGCCAGGGCTCGACCCTCCCTGGGGAGGAGGGGAGCCACACCGGCCTCGACCCGCCGTCCGATGGCCCCTGTCCTCGGGACCACCATCAACAGTTCGGGCCCTGTGGGCGGGACCGAACAGCAGCACAGTCAAGGGGGGCCCAGCCCTTGGTTCAGGCGGGCACCAAACACACAGTTATATCAACTCCAACCCTCCTGGTTCAGGGTGGAGCTGTCAATAGTTCGGGTCGCTTGGGCCCTTTGGGGCAGGACCGAGCAGTGACACAGTCAAAGGGGGTCCAGCCCTTGGTTCGGGTGGGCACCAAACACACAGTTATATCAGCTCCGCTTAAATGGCCTCCTTAGGCCAGGGAGAGGGGGATTCTGCCACCCGGGGATGGGTGGCAGGGGGAACGCAGGCCCACCCACTCCACTGCATTCCAGCCCGGGGCCCTGGTAGCGGCTGTCACCGCTGAAGGTGGTCAGTGGGGATCCTGACCGAAACACACTGACATTGGTATCGGTACATCTGCAGCCTGATTAGAGTGCCTACCTGGTCCGTGCCTACCTGGTCCGTGGTGTCAGCTCCTGGGAAGTCCAGCACCATAGGTTCCTCCCAGCCAGGGCTGGGCGGCAGGTCCAGCAGCTCCCCTGGGAAGTCCGGCCAGGCTTGCTCCGGGGGCTCCTCAGGATAGCAGCAGGGACGGGGAGGCTCTGGCAGCTCCTCGTCGTAGCAGGTGCGGGGAAGCTCTGGCAGCTCCTCATCGTAGCGGGCGCGGGGAAGCTCTGGCCAGTCAGGGCACCAGCCTCGGGCCTCAGCAACTTCCCAGTCATGAGCACCTGCTGGCAGGTCTGCTCCTGAAGGTGGCTGGGCTCCAACTGAGGGCTGAGGGCCGGCTTTTATGCTTCCGGGTCGCCGCTTGACCCTCTGAGGGGCGGGACTACAGCTCCGTGGCCCCGCCCCTATAGGTGACTGACGGGGCTCGACCCTCCCTGGGGAGGAGGGGAGCAACACCGCCTAGTTACAGAGCCACTGGTGACTTGCTCCCTCTTCTATCTATCATGGGAGGTAGCCTTCCTATGGCCATTACAACAGCAAGAAGAGTGTCTGAATTAAAGGCCCTTACCTCAGACCCACCCTATACAGTTTTCTACAAAAAACAAGGTACAGCTGAGACCTTACCCGACTTTTCTGCCTAAAGTAATGGCTCATTTCCATAACAGCCAAGACATCTTCCTGCCTGTTTTTATCCAAAGCCACATACCATCAGCCGTAAGCAGAGGCTGCACTCCTTGGACGTTCGGTGAATGTTCTATATCGAATGCACCAAGCTGTTTAGGAAATTGAACTAGCTGTTCGTTGTGGTGGTGAACCCAATGAAAGGACTACCAATCTCGTCTCAAAGAATATCTTCCTGAATCACGTCCTGTATCCGCAGGTGCTAATGAGCTGGCCAAGACACCAGCCCTGCAAGGGCACAGGTCTCATTGGCAACATTCCTGGCCCAGGTCCATATCTAAGAAATCTGCAGGGCAGCAACTTGCTCCTCGGTGCATATGTTCACCTCTCATTACACCATCCTCCAGCATGCCAGAGATGATGCAGCCTTTGGCAGAGCGGTGCTCCAATCTGGGATTCCATAACTCCAGCCTCACTGCCTAGGTAAGACTTGGGAATCACCTAACTAGAACTGATATGAGCAATCACTTGAAGAAAAAATGGTTACTCACCTTCTCACAACTGTTGTTCTTCAAGTTGTGTTGCTCATGTCCATTCCAAACCCATCCACCTTCCCCTCTGTCAGAATAACTGGCAAGAAGGAACTGAGGTGGCGCTGGGTTGGCAGGTCATATATTGAGCGTTATGGAGGTGCCACTCCAGGGAGTTCCACAGGCGACCTGACAGGTGCTGCTAAGGGAAAAAACTTTACGATGACTCCACATGGTGCATACACACCTAACTGGAATGGACAGAAGCAACGCATATCAAAGAACAGTTACGAGAAAGTGGGTAACCGTTTTTTCCCCACATAAGTTGTGAATAAAAAGCCATTTTTGTTTAAAAATACATTTTGAATGAAATTTTTCACTAGTGCTACTTTTTACATATAAGGAGTAGCATGGAAGAGTGATAAGAGACTGGGAAAGGGGGTCATCCAGTGGGATTGGGTTGGTCCTTGTGGCAGCACAGAAGACTCGGGACTGGGCTAACACTACCATCCTATAAAAAACTGAAGACTATTAAACTGCTAGAGAAATTTTTGTAATTGTACGGTGTCACAAAATTAGTTCAAACATGTAAACAATAAAAAACTTGTTCTTTGAACCTTTCATTCTAATACTCTTCTATCTAAGTTCTTATACTAGTCCTGTAGCATCTGAAAGCTTCCTGTGAATGAGACCAATAACAATACCCATCTCTTCCTTCTCTGAATTTATGAATGAATAAGTTGATGTGTGATTAGCATGGGAAAGCTTAGGTGAAACTGCTTACTTCAAATGTGTGCTGCAGAAATGTCACCTTTAAATATACCAATAAAATCATGAAGTGTGCGGCAGGAAGAAATATCTCAGTGCTGAGGGTAACGTCTGATGCTTAGACGAAAAGTCACAATCAGTCAAAGCAACTGTGGGTGTTTTTGTTTATCTGTGGTTTAGTTTGTTTTTATGAGTGCACGTGTATTGCAATGGCACACTCCAAAGCCCATTCATTGACTACACTCAAAAAGACTCACATTGACTTCAGTGTGCTTGGGCTCAGATTCTAACAGAACTAATGATGTGATGTCCCAGAGACTTTAATGGATGGAAGCCACAAAATGATAGTTGATCAAGATGAACAAAAACAAATACTCTATCCTTAGTAGCTACAGCTTGCCTTTTTTTTTAAATCTATTTCAATCTAGAATTGCACAGGTCTACATTTTAAATAGTCCTAGAACAAAGTAATAGACACGTAGTTACCATGAAGTCAAGTGGATGAGGGAATGACTAACAACTTTGATGTTACCAACATTTCAACCACGACAGGAGCAACCCAATTCATTATATCAGGGACAATGCCTCTTACCAAGACAGCTGTATCTCCTACAAACGCTGTATCTCAGCAGGTGTAAACAGGAATGAGGATCTAGAAGAGCCTGCTGAACTGGAGAATTTGTGCAATTAGGCCTAATCCAAAAGACCATTCAATGGAAAGACGTTCATAGACTTCCCAGGGATTTCAGTTGGTCCCTTAGTGATTTCAAGCTATTCTAGAGTTGCTCCTGGACAAAGCTGATGCCCTGGTCTCCCATAGGAGAACTAGAATCCTGGCAGAGGGAGCTCAAGAAGGAAGGGGAAAGCTACTTCCTTTAAAACACATTTTTCCTGCAGTTATAAAATGGTGCTTGATTTTTAGTAGTTGGAGATCAGGCCTGAAAGCGGGGAGGAAATTAAAGTGGGTATGAGGCATTTCCCCAGAATATCAAAAATAAAATGAACAGTGCATTCCACAACTCGATGCTACAGATGGTCAAGCCAGTGCTACAGGGAGAAGCAGTTTGTACTGTAGGGGCCATAGGGTGACGGGAAGTGGAACACACATACATGAGGTACAGCAACAAGTCTGGAGAGAAGAGAATGATCCCAGCTAAACTGAATAAAAAAAGCAGTCCTGAGCCTTGGGGAAAGAGACCTAAGCTTGGACCAGGAGAAGCAATGCACATTAACCAAAGGAATCTGACATTTTTCAGATACATTGCTGCAGGCTGAATGTGTGGGATACTCTGAAGAAAGGACTAGGAGTCATGGTGCTGTAAAACAGCTCAAGGAAGATATCTGCCCAGTGTTCTGTTAAAGACTGGATTGAATGCAAGAGGGAAACAAAAATGATGTATACAAAGAAATGATATGCCACCTCTAGATCACTATGTTCTATATGCCTTGCACTAGTAGTGAGAGATTGAAAGAGACAACAGGTATGAAGAGAGATTGCGAAGACTAGGGATTATCTTGCCACCAGAAGAGCAAAGTTAGGAGCATTTGATTGTGAAGGTCCTCAATTCCAGTCTGCAGGGATCATTTCTCAGGGCAAGGAGGTAGTTCATTTTCCCTGCTCATGTCAATTTCTAGCCTCTTTCTTAAAACTGCTGAAAATGGTGCTATTACACTCACAGACTTTAAAGCCAGAAGGACCATCATGATCATCTAATCTGACCTCCTGCACATCTCAGGTCACAGAACCTCATTCACCCACTCCTACAATAGGCCCCCTAACCTCTGGCTGAGTTACTAAAGTTTTCAAATCATGATTTAAAGATGTCAAATTACAAAGAATCCACCCTTTACACTAATTTAAACCTGCAAGTGATCCATCCTGCAGAGGAAGGCAAAACCCTCCAGGATCTCCACCAATGACCTGAGGGGAAAATTCCTTTCCAACTCCAAATATGGTGATTATTTAGACCCAACGCATATGGGCAAGACTCACCAGCCAGACACCTGGGAAAGAATTCTCTGTTGTTACTCAGACCTCTCCCCATCTAGTGTCTCATCACTGGCCATTGGAGATATTTGCTACTAGCAGTCATGCAGTGGGCCACATGCCATTGTAAGCAGTCTCATCAGACCATCCCCTTCGTAAACTTATCAAGCTCAGTCTTGAAGCCAGTTAGGTTTTTTGCCCCTACTGTTCCCCTTGGAAGGCTGTTCCAAAACTTCACTCCTCTGATGTTTAGAAACCTACACCTAATTTCAAGCCTAAACTCGTTGATAGACAATTTATATCCATTTTATCTTGTATCCACATTGGCACTTAACTTAAATAACTCCTCTCCCTCCCTGGTATTTATTCCCCTGATGTATTTATAGAGACCAATCATATCTCCCCTCAGCCTTCTTTGGGATAGATTATAAAAGCCAAACTCTTTGAGTCTCCTCCCATAAGTTAAGTTTTCCATTCCTCAGATCATCCTAGTATCCCCTTCTCTATAACTCTTCCACTTGGCATTCATCTCCCAAACATGGGAGACCAGAAGTGCAAACACTATTCCAGATGAGGTCTCACTAGTGCCTTGTATAACAGTACTAACTCTTCCCTATCTCTACCGGAAATACCTTGCCTGATGCATCCTAGGACTGCATTAGCCTTTTTCACAGCTGCATCAACTTGGCAGCTCATAGCGATCCTGTGATCAACCAATACACCAGAGTTTTTCTCCTCCTCCTAATCTGCCTTTTGTAAAACCATGTTGTATTTTATCCCAACTACTGTTAGCCTCTATTTCCTTAATTATTTTCTTTTTCAAAATTTGTTCCAAGACCTATTGCTGATGGTGCATTTTATAATGAGTCAGCAAAATGTGTACGTAAAAAAGACATCTCATCTTGTACTGCGATTGGTTTCCCCACATTTTGTCTGTTACGTTCAGATACTCGTAAAGTGTTACTAGATTATCCCTGCTCCTATCTCGCTGGCCCACATTCAGATGCTACCTTTAGTAATGCCTGCAGTTTTAAAACATTTATTTTTTATTTGTGTTTATATTACAACTGACCTTTGGCATGTATGTTACACTTCTTCTTGAGCCAGTGCTAGTTGGTAATTAACATAGAACCTCGGGGCAGCTGAGTCTTACTGTGCACTCATTTGAAAGAAAAAAGGGAAAAAATAGTCCACAGCTGTAATGCAGGAGCTTATAAGTTTTACTCAGAGTTTGCAAGCCACTGATTTGTCAAAAATGATCCCATTTTCAATAGCCACTGCAGGTACCTAATATGTGAAATGTTCATCACATAAAGCCTTTGGGGGACAACAGCTCTAAAGTAATTCATTGAGGAGGGCTAAACTCTGCAATCTTTACATACTTTGAGCTAAACTGTGACTTTGTCACAAGCCCCAAGTGTCATTACTCATTCCTTCTTATTTAACATTTATATTGCAGTAGTGCCTGAAGGCCAAGTAAAGGAAAGTGCACTGTTGCACAGCAATAGGAACAGACAGGGAACTAGATTCCAGCCTCCCAGTTTCCCCCCTGCTCCAGGGAAGACACAACCTGCCCCAACCTCATTCTTGGTGCAGATTACTTCCCCCACCATGCTGGCACAACTGCACTTGCCAGCATGTGGCAGGTGAGGGGGGAACAGTTCCCACCCTCCCCATTTTCAACCACTTGCATTAAGAGGCAGAGTAGGAGCTTGGTGCAGGTTTGACAATGTGGGCACCACACCCAGGGGAGTAAGTGAAGCTCTTTTCACTCCTCCTGTTTCACTGAGCAAGCGTGCAGTTAATTAAGTCCACCCCTGATTGCAGGGGTTCTCAAACTGGGGATCGGGGCCCCTCAGGGGGTCACAAAGTTATTACATGGGAGGTCACGAGTGTCAGCCTCTGCCCCAAACCCTGCTTTGGCTCCAGCATTTTTAATGGTGTTAAATAAATATATATAAAATAGTGTTTTTAATTTATAAGGTGGGGGTTACACTCAGGGGCTTGCTCTGTGAAAGGGGTCACCAATACAAAACTTTGAGAACCACTGCCCTGTTGGCGTCAGTGGGTAACGGTGCTACTCAACAATAAAATGGCAGATATAAGCTCTTGAAAAGCCAGGCATTTGTCAATCCTAGAAGTGCCTTAAACTGTTTCTAAAAATCCCATCTCTTGTTTTGATCCTTGTATTTAGCCTGAGAACACAATTTCTCATTTCATCCCAGAGCAAATTTTTTTTTTTTAAACAGCTGAGCCATATCACCCTAAAACTAGGAGTGTATTTATAATGGAAAGGCTGACTCAACCTTAACTCCAATAACAAGGAAAACACATTATAATGAAACAACAAATCACAGCTTTGACAGTAATGAGGCGCTTGCTTAGACATTTATCTGTCCTTTTCCAGGGCAGTAATTTTATGGTTGAAAAAGCTTGTTTTTAAAGTTTATGTCCAGGAAGAGGTTGCCAAGGCCTGGCCGAAATTACCTCGTTTAGCAGATGGTAAAAATGTACATAATTAATGCATTCATTTTCCTTTCTTAAAAACTGGTAAATGAACCCTATAAGAATTTCCTCCTGAAAGCTGAATTTATTAGCTACAAAACACAGCTCCTCTGCCAACTCTGTTTCAGGAAGATTATATCCTATATTCCCTTCACTTTTAAATGGTTTTCCACTAAGACAGAGTATTGAAAAGTCTTGGGTGGCTCCTTATTCATCCATAGAAAGCTTCAGAGTGGAGATCACCTCCCTCCCATCTCTTTCACTCGTTGGTCGGTTTTCCATGATAAGATTCCTTCTTTTTGCTATTATACAGAAAAGCTGACAAGTCTGTCACTTGTTCTCTGAAAATGACTTTAAATCCATCAGCTCTCTAGTACCTAATAAAATCACATGTTTACAATGTTAAAGGAAATCAGGTGTTTTAATATTAAATGAAAAAAAAACATTTATGTACTGTTATAATAATGACCTTTGCCTGGCCTTTTTCAGGCTATCCATCATTGCAGAAACCTCCTTATGAGATACTGTGAGGTCCACATGCTGGAATGTTGTGCAATAAGCCAGAATTAACCATAAATAATGCATCTGAACTGACACCTGGGTGCTGGCAGACATGGAAATAGGGCACAGGCAGAAAAATAGCCCTTTCCCAACCACCTGCTGTCAGGGAGTAGAGGAGACTTGCTGACTGAGGAGTACAGCAGAGTACACTGCACAGAGTAAGGCCCTATCTGTCCTGAGAAAGGAGCCCAGGTTTCCAAGCAGCCTCAGCTCTGTCCACTCACTGGTCAAATGTGTGAGAACATGAGTCTGCAGGATCCTTGGGCAAGACTTTCAAAGCCACCTAACAGATTTAGATGCTTAACTCCCATTAAAGGTTCAGAGTTTCAAAGGAGCCTAAGAGAGTTAGATGCCTGACTCCTATTGACTGTTAATGGGAGTTGAGCACTCACTCCATTAGGTCACTTTGAAAATCACAACTGGAATCAAGGGCAACTGTGGGTAAAATCATGCCCTGAGTGAAGTCAGCGGGTGCCTTGCCATTCACTTCAACTGTGTCAAGATTTCATCTTATGTGTCTAAATCCCCCAGCTGACTCTTAACATATCAACACAATGTTTTTAACGCAACTCCTTTCTCAGTGTAGCTGTGGCCTAGCCATGCTCCATTAAACACTGGAGTGGGATATGTTTCTACATTAGCCATCACTCCTTGTCTAATTCATTAACCTAACCTCCACCCAAACCCTAAAACATAGGGCTACCCATTATTCACTTCAAACTCAGGGAAATGGCCTCTCAACAGGGTACCAGCTGTGGCACACTACAAGAAAGCCTTCTTATGGCACGTTTACTAAACATTTGGTTTCTCCCAACCTTAGGCCTGGAAGGTGAATTCTCATCATGGTTATTTTCACAAATCTTGTTAACGTACAGCCAGAGATTGAATGGTAAACATTTAACAAGGAGAATTGCCACTCTTTTCTCTGTTCATTCTTTCCCTCTGTGTTAAAGATTCTTACATAGAACTGAAATCCCTCAGCTGCCCTGTGAATTTAAGCCTGCCATGTAATTCCCTGAGCAAGATGCTCTTAATTCTGTGATGCTTCCATATTCCACTGGCCAAGGAAACAGCGGTGGAAGGGAGGAAGTTTTTCCACTGTCTATCTTAGGTACTTACATGGCTCTGTTATGAGAGGATCTGAAGATATAAATTCTTAACTTCGGATGTGTTACAGGGATGTTATGAGAATAGAGATGTGCTATTATCCCCATTTTACAGATGGGGAACTGAGGCAGAGAGAGATTAAGGGGTGGATTTCCAGAAGCACTTAGTTGCCTGACCAACACTTCAGACACTTAAATCCCAGAATTAGGCCCCATTGGGATTCACATAACCCCTGTTTAGCTATCCCTGAACACTGTAGGCACCTAAACTCACTAGCAATCTGCAAAAATGAAGGGACTAAAAGTCCTATGTTTCTGACTCTGAGCATGTGCCCTGCAGCCCATGCCTGGTGTTCGGACACCTAAGCCCCTGAGCTCCTGCACAAACCAGGAGAAGTTAGGTGTTCCTCTGTCTATCTTGCCTGTGGGGCCTGATCCAGTAAACATGCTCAGTCCTCACCTATTAGATTTGGCCCCTATAGATAGGTTTACACTGAATGGCCAGGCAGACAGGAGCTATTCTTTTGTAATCTTTAGACCAGTGGCTAAGGTACCGAACTGGTATGTGGGAGACCCCCAGTTCGAATGCCTTCTCAGGTGGAGGTGAGACTTGAACAGGGAGTTGAAACCGCTTAGGTACACGCCCTACTCACTGAACTCTGGGACGGTCTGGGGTAGGGCTTCCTCAGTGTCTCCTGTTGAAGTTGCTCCACTGTGGATAAATAATTTAAAAATTCACTGGAACAGGGGGAACATAAGAACGGCCATACTGGGTCAACCAATGGTTTTTCTAGCCCAGTATCCTGTTTTCTGACTGTGGCCAGTGCCAGGCAGTTCAGAGGAAATTAACAGAACAGAACAAGGCAATTTATCAAATGATCCAACCCCTGTCATCAAATCTCAGTTTCTGGCATCCAGTGCTTTAGGGATATCCACTTATACTTTTGGCCTTCACAACATCCCCTGGCAATGAGTTCCCCAGGTTGACTGGATCCTGGGCCTCCCACATGAGGATTTCTTTGTTGTTTGCTGACGTAGATAGCAGCTCTGCAAACAAAAAATTAGTTTTAGTCAGATGGAAGCTTAGGTGGGTAATCATTTTTACTAATAGCTTAAAAGAACTGCACCACAATTAACAATAAGTGTTTTTCCAAAACCTAATTACCTATATACTTAGTTAAACAGAACTTGTAAGGCTGTCTATTTGCACCATCAAATAATATTACGTGCTTGAGAGAGGCATACTGAAGAGGTTAACTCTGAAGGAAACCTATTCCTAAAAGAAGTCTAATTTGGAGACTTTAAGGAAGAGACAGGGATAGAGAATAGACTTGTTCTCCCAGTGCTCCTACTCACTGCATTAAAATAACTAATATTTTTGTATTAAGCAATTGTTCCCCTAAAGGTGGCATCACCTCCAAAGTTCTAGAGCCACAGGCAAAGAAAAGGCCAGCAATGTCCACTTTGAGCTGAGAGACGCCATTTGCCCTGTTTCAGAGTAGCCGCCGTGTTAATCTGTATCCACAAAAAGAACAGGAATACTTGTAGAACCTTAGAGACTAACAAATTTATTTCAGCATAAGCTTTCATGGGCTACAGCCCACTTCTTCAGATGCATAGAATGGAACTCACAGACAGGAGATATTTATACATACAGAGATTTATATATAGCCATGTTCTTATATATTTCTGTAGCCCATGAAAGCTTATGCTCAAATAAACTTGTTAGTCTCTAAGGTGCCACAAGTACTCCTGTTCTTTTTTCCCCTGTGTGAATGACCTGAGGAGTACAGAATTTTTACAGCCTCACATAGCACCACATGTGGCAGTGATACAGTACTGCATCTTCCCATAGAGAGGAACAGGAAACCACCAGTACTAACTTGCTTGTTTTTTTATACCTTCTTCTTCTGGGCTGCCTTCTTATGTTCATGTAGTGGTACTATCCCCTTGCCTTCTGATGGCCAAAGCAAGCTAAGGAGGGAAGAATTATTGTTTTAATGTGTAAACAGAAAACGAGAAACAAAATCTATGTGGAAAACGAATAGAAAAGTAGAGGAGGAACTGGCTGAAGACAAAAAGGAGGCTTATAAAACTGGTCTCCTGCCTCCAAGACGGGCTACAGCTCACAAACAAAAATTGGGCTCTTAGCATAGGGTAACTGCTTGTATTAGTGGCACAAATAGGAAGCTTACAAGAAGTGGAAACTTGGACAGATGACTAGGGAGGAGTATAAAGATATTTATCGAGCATGCAGGGGTGTAATCAGGACGGCCAAAGCACAATTGGAGTTGCAGCTAGCAAGGGATGTGAAAGGTAACAAGAAGGGTTTCTGCGGGTATGTTAGCAACAAGGTGGTGGTCAGGGAAAGTGTGGGATCCTTACTGACTGGAGGAGGCAACCTAGTGACAGATGATGTGGAAAAAGCTGAAGTACTCAATGCTTTTTTTGCACCTTGGTCTTCACAGACAATATCAGCTCCCAGATTGCTGCACTGGGCAGCACAGTATGGGGAGGAGTTGAGCAGCCCTCAGTGGTGAAAGAACAGGTTAAGGACTATTTAGAAAAGCAGGACATGCACAAGTCCATGGAGCTGGATCTAATGCATTCGAGGGTGCTGAGGCAGTTGGCTGATGTGATTGCAGAGCCATTGGCCATTATCTTTGAAAACTTGTGATGATCAGGGGAGGTCCCGGATGACTGGAAAAAGGCAAAGATAGTGCCCATCTTTAAAAAAGGGAAGAAGGAGAATCCTGGGGCCTATAGACCAGTCAGCCTCACCTCAGTCCTTGGAAAAATCATGGAGCAGGTCCTCAAGGAATCCATTTTGAAGCACTTAGAGGAAAGTGATCAGGAACAGTCAACATGGATTCACCAAGAGCAAGTCATGCCTGACCGACCTGACTGCCTTCTATAATGAGATAACTGGCTCTGTGGAATGGGGAAAGCAGTGGACGTGATATATTTTGACTTTCGCATAGTTTTTGATATGGTCTTCCACAGTATTCTTTCCAGCAAATTAAAGTATGGATTGGATGAATGGACTATAAGGTGGATAGAAAGCTGGCTAGATTGTCCATCTCAATGGGTAGTGATCAATGCCTCGATGTCTAAGTATGAAGCCAGTATGAAGTGGAGTGCCCTCGGGATCTGTCCTGGGGCCAGTTTTGTTCAACATCTTCATTAATGATCTGGATGATGGGATGGATTGCCCCCTCAGCAAGTTCACAGATGATACTAAGCTGAGGGGAAGAGGTAGATATGCTGGCAGGTAGGGATAGGGTCCAGAGTGACCTAGACAAATTGGAGAATTGGGCCAAAAGAAATCTGAAGAGGTTCAACAAAGACAAGAGCAGAGTCCTGCATTTAGGAAGGAAGTATCCCAAGCATTACTTCAGGCTGGGGACCGACTGGCTACGTACAATTCTGCAGAAAAGGACCTGGGGATTACAGTGGACAAGAACTGGATGAGACTCAACAATGTGCCCTTGTTGCCAAGAAGGCTAACAGCATATTGTGCTGCATTAATAGGAGCATTGCCAGCAGATCGAGGGAAGTGATTATTCCCTTCTATTTGGCACTGGTGAGGCCACATCTGGAGTACTGCATCCAGTTTTGGGGCCCCCCACTACAGAAAGGATGTGGAAAAATTGGAGAGAGTTCTGCAGAGGGCAACAAAAATGATTAGGAGGCTGGAGCACATGACTTTCAAGGTGAGACTGAGGGAACTGGGCTTGTTAAGTCTGCAGAAGAGAGAATGAGGGGGGATTTGATAGCAGCCTTCAACTACCCAAAGGTTCCAAAGAGGATGGAGCTAGGCTGTTCTCAGTGGTGGCAGATGACAGAACAAGGAGCAATGGTCTCAAGTTGCAGTGGGGGAGGTCTAAATTGGATATTAGGAAAAACTACTTCACTAGGAGGGTGGTGAAGCACTGGAACTGGTTACCTAGGGAGGTGGTGGAATCTTCATCCTTGGAGGTTTTTATGGCCCGACTTGACAACACCCTGTCTGGGATGATTTAGTTGGGGTTGGTCCTGCTTTGAGCAGGGGTTTGAACTAGATGACCTCCTGAGGTCTCTTCCAACTCTAATGTTCTATGATTCTATAATCCTAACTTGTATATGGTGAGTCAACTCATTTTGATAGAACCTTGTTTTTTGATACAAAAACAGCCTCCTGATTGCGCTCCCTCCTTCCTCCTCACACACTAAACCAACAAGATACTTCAACCCACAGTTTTATATGACATCATCTTCACCAGGCAGCCAGTCATCGGAACTATGTTCAGCATTCCCCGTTTGTACTGAGTCATGAGTCCTGCATGTATTCTTGAGCCCGAAGATCTCTCAGTTAGTGGCACTTAGATACAGAGATGCCAAAAGACTCAACACTTGATGCTCGGACTGACAAATGCAGGACCAAAACTGCTATATGGTGATGCAACGAAGCCACAGATCCCTACATTCAGATTATTTGTAAGGCCACAGAAAACTTCAGCAATAGTCTCTGTTAGGCTGTTTTATCGCAAAGAATGTTTTGTAACTGTAAATATTTTCCATATTCTCAGAGCACCTCAGATGAAAACTTTTTGCTGCTAAGTTTGCCCCTGTCTAAAGTTCCATGGTAGCAAATTCAGTTTCAATGAGGCTTTTGACTACTGGAGCACATTTCTTCAGAGATATTCCCACTGGTGATTTTAGGACGACAAAGAATAGAACAAGCCTGGCTAGATCATTACTACTTCTTTCACCACCAGGAATTGTTAGAACTGAGCGTGAGAAATAAAAACAACATGTTGACATTTGCTCTGTCAATAATGGCAAACTGAGTAATGGAATGTGCAGACTATGGAAGCTGATGATGGTTTATATAATTCTTTCCTGATTTTTGCATCTAATCCAGGTATTCTCATTTTTCCCCCGCAATGAGTGGACTACACCCTAACACAGATTCTCTCATTGACCAGCTCATTTCCCTTCTGTGAGCACATAGACTGTATTCCATTCCGTTTCTAATCCCACAATATCCTGGTGTTATGTAACAGCAGCTGCTTACTTGGAAAAGGAATGTTGGGGAAGAATTTAGTGTATTTTTAGCTTCTTTTAATGCAATCAAGCAGCTTGAAACAAAGATGATAGCTAGAATTGTGTGACCAACCTGCACTCTACAGACCCATCAGCAAGGACTCAGAGGGTCATCAATGAGACCTGCTGATCTAATCTATTGCCTGTTTAATTACAATGTGTTTTCTTATAGTAATTCAAACTGTATCTTCAGGTGGAATATGGACTATTCATATTTCCTTTTTCTCTCCAAAATACTCTTTTTGTTATTATTCTTAAAAACTCAGGAACTGCTATATCAATTGTCCATCTAGGCAGATATCCAATTTCTGAGGAGGGACAAAGTCAGACACTTCAGGGGAAAGAGAATAGTCTTGTGGTTAGAGTTCAGAGCTAGGAGTCCTGAGAACTAGGTTGCGCTGTCAGCTCTGATACAGTCAAATTACCTTGGTTCAAAATTAACAACTAATTTGGAGTTCCTCTGTTTTTAGACATTCACCATTAGAACAAAAGAGTCTGGTATTTTATATTTGATTATAATAAAAAAAAAGTCTTTGCTGGCCTTTGTGCAGAGAAATATTTACTAATAGGGCAGATAGGAAAACACAAAATTTACCAAAAAGCCAAAAATCATGTTCCTGATGAGCATGTTATTTTCCTATATACAAGGTATGCGTTAGTTAAACCCATGTAAACACACTGCAGTCAGTGGGCTTTTACATGACTGTAACAGAGAACAGAATTTGATCTACTAAAGATGAAATCCTGGTCTATCCCACGTAGGAGCACCAGGTAGGAAAAAAGGACACAAGAGCTCCTTCATTTCTGAGGGCTTACACAGATACAAGGATATGGACTGTTGTGAACCCAGCTAACACATCTACAGACGTTCTGTGATCCAAAGGAGCCATAGTGAGCTTGCATGGGCTGGAGTCCCCAACCCACCTACATAGCAGCAGGTGCCAGAAGAACTTTATGCTACTTCCTCCTAGAGCAACAGTAGAGTATTATGCAGAGTTCATAACCATGGCTTCCCTCCCCTGTACTGCCAGGAAGGCTTGGAGATCCTCCACTCAGTGTGATACATACTTCTCAAGGCAGGATTTTGTGCTAACATCTAATCATTTACAGGGCTCTCTTGGGAATTTCACTCACTCACTGGTTAATGTTCATAATCTCGTATGTTATTGCTCTGTCATCCATGGATTTTGTCTGTCTGTAACTATTGAATGCATGGTTGTTAGCACATTTCTTTTCTTTCCTCCAAAAGCTATTGCTTTTAGTGGAAATGGGTACCATGTGTTTCATAAGAACACAGAAATTGCCATACCAGATCAGATAAATTGTCAGTCTAGTCCAGTACCCTGTCTCTGATTATGGAGATTCTTCACCTTCATCTAAAGCAGTTGGTGCTGGCCATAGAGGATAAACTATGCAATGCCACATCTATGGGAAAATTTTCTTCCTATCCTGAGGCAGTCAGTGGTTAGCATATGTCCTGAAACACAAAGTTGCCAACCCTTATAAATTACTATCTGAGCCAGTGTAACTGATGATATTTTTATTATACATATAAAACATAATCCTTTTTCAAACCCTACTGAGTTCTTTGCCTGAATAATATCATGTGGCTCTTAGAGCCAAAGGTTAATTACTTACTGGCTGCAAATGTATTCCTTTTTATCAGTTATAAATTTGTTCTCTTTAATTTCCTTTGGTGTCCACTTGCTCTTGCACAATATTATGGGAAAGGACAGGGTAAATAGGAGAGCTTAATTGACCTTTTTATCATTCATTTTCTCTACCTCTATCATGCTCCTCTTGGTCAACTCCACTGTAAACTAAACAGTTCCAGGGACAGATCATCAGCTGCCGTGATTGGTCATAGTTCCATTGATTTCAATAGCTCTACGACAATTTACCCCAGTTGAGGATCTGCTCCCTAATCTTTTTAGTTTCTGCTCACATAGAAGATTCTCTGCCTTTCTAATCATTTCCATTGTCCTTCATATTATCCATTTGTACTATATCCTCTGAGATGGTGTGATCAAACACAAATACATTCTCTCATGATGCAAAGCACCACAGAGTCACATTACAATACACAGTAAAACACAACACACAAGAGTCATTGGCCAGCAATCTTCCGAGTTTTGCAGTTGCCACAGAGCCTTTAGAAGCATGCCATACCGCACCTCACCCAGACACACCACTGAACTACACTCGTGGTGGATGCTTCCTGGCCCCGGCGCCAGTCCCTGCAAGCCTTGCTTCAACAATCTTCTCCACTCATTCTACCCCCATGTCCCACAAACTCAGGTTTTCTTCATCTGATCTCGATATCAGGTATCACTTTGGTCATGCTGTAAATTTGGGCAATTACCTCCTCCTAAGTCATGTGATAAGTATAGTTAAGGCACAACAATTGTCTATAGCATTTCTGTTCGAAGGCAGGAAGCCTCAATGTCCTGTTTCCTTAAAGTCCATGTTTTACATGCATGTCGCAAGATGCTAAAGACAAGAGACTGCAGCAATTTCATTTTACACTTCATGGTAATGCTTTTGCTTCTCCAAATGTGACTGAGTGTTGCTAAAGTGGCAGTTGTGAGGCCAGTGCTGGGTCAGATCTCTATATGATGTTCAGACTCCTTTGTATTCATCCAATGAGGTATTTGAAATGCTCAATGCACTCCAGTGCCGCCTCAGATTGGAAAGAAATATCTTCACCTTTTCAACACACTTCATTGTCACCATTGTCTGTGTGACAGATATCTTTCAATCTAACTTCTCTGCTTATACCCCTTCTCTTTCTAGCAGTTTTGCCACCTTTTCTTGGTACAATCAAATCAGGTTATCATCATTGATGAAGAACAGATGACTAATTTTTCATCCACTGACAGGCAGACGCTTTTGTAAGTTTCCACCAGTGTCTCCTTAAGATTTCTTCAAGAGAACAGTTGGGGATACCAAACAGCCCTGTCTGACACCTATCCCAAAGTCAACCCAACTATTTTGCTCATGCCTCACAAAATACCTAAGCCATCACACACCATAGGATTTTGCATCAGTGTTACTACATTTTCACCAACTCTGGTAAGCCATAGGATTTCCCAAAGAGGTTTGTGCCATATGCTTTCAAACATCTTAGCAAAATCTACAAAAAACCCCACCAGGAACCACCTTTCAATCAATCATTCTTCAGCATGTTTTCACATAGCACATGCAGTTTGAATATTTGCTCCACTGTACCTTTTTTGAGACTAAATCCAGCTTGTTCTTCAGACAGAAAGCTCTATCTTAGGTGCAATTCTCTTCAGGATAATGTGGAGCAGTAATTTGCTAATGTGTTTCAATAATGTGATTGTGCACTAATTTCCACAAACAGCCAGGTCCCCAATTTTATGAATGGGAATAATCGAGGCAACTAGTGGGAGGGACACACCAGTCAGCGTGGCCAGAAGAGGAGGATGGAAGAGGAGAGGCTCTGGCCTCACCTCTTCCCTTCCAGCTCTGGCCCTGCCCCTTCATCTCCCTGGCTGCTGGCCTTCCCCTCTCTGGCATTTTGGTGAGAGTCACGTAACCCTTCGGGCCCCCTCCCATGGGCTGCCATTGGACTGTATCCAAGTCTTGGGTCATCTTCCAAACCCTCAAATCACATTGACAGCCTTATGGTACACTCAGATGAGTGCCTCTGCTTGCATGTTATCCACTCCAGGGGCTTTACTGCATTTTAGTGTCCACACCGCATCTCAACTTCAAATCATAGAAGGAGGGTCATTGAGATAAGCTGAATTTCTTTCATAGGTCTCCTCTCCCTTTTTCACTTCCAACTTAGAATTTGTTTCACTAACATTATATAGCTCTTGGCAATACCCACCCCAAGTGTTGGGTGAAATGGCGTTTCTCCTGCCAAGGAAACTTTTTTTAAAAAAAGACTCTTGATGGTGTGGTAGAACTTCTTATCATCATTTGCTGATGCATTATTCTTCAAGCCAATCTACTTTTGCCACTTAAATTGGTTCATCTATTTCTTGTGTCATATTGGAATACTGGTCTATTGCTCTCAGGTAGTTTCACTGGTGATCCATTGTGTGATCAACAAAGAAAGCTAAGAGCACAACTGGATTATCTGCTCTGTGATCAAAGTTTTCTTGTTTAGAATCTGTTTCCCAGGAGTTAATCTGTGGTCTCTGTAATGTAGCAGGAGATGTTGTATGCTATCTGATCTATGCTACTAATGAAGAGGTCGGCAACTTGCAGCTTTTGTTCAACAGTCTTCTTGAATTCCATTTGTGTTTCACAGACTTTCAGTTTGTCATTATAACAAACTCTGAAGGTACTTGCTGGTCAGTTCTTGATTCACAGTTTGAGCTTTATGTTAGCTACTACTAAGTTGTCATTTAATCTCTTGTTAGCCTTCTCGAAGGATTGACTCCTCATCCTGCCAGAAAGCCATCTCTGAGATCATGATGAAGTCAATTTAGTTCTGAGTCCACAAGTCCAGTGATGTCTAAGTCCATCACCTTGACAGTTTGTGGTTGAACAAGGTATTTGTTAATACTAAAGGCTTGTCTGCATGAACATTTATTTCATGCCAAGTTGGGGTGTGAATCTACTCTGCGCTCCGCTGATATGCATTAACAATTCATCAATGTACTTTGACTAGTCCTCTTTGAAATGAGAATAATCAAAACTCAATGAACTGTTAATACATATCAGCAGAGTCCTCATGTACAGTTACTCCATGGCAGACTAGTGCAGGATAGCATCACACTCCAGCTTGCTGCAAACTAATTGTTTGTGTAGACAAGCCCCAAGTCATTTTCAGTCACTACCTGCAAGAGTTGCAGTCCTCTGCCATTTGCCTCATCATACCCAAACTTCCCAACACAGCTGCACCATTCTGAGTAACTCTCAGGACCAATGCACGTGTTCCAGTTACCTTGTACAAATAAGATGTCTGTACAGTGAACAACTGCTAGCTTCTCAGTGTCTCTAAAGAATTTCTCAACCTCTTCATCATCACAGTGGCTAGTAGGGGCATAGCACTGGAAAACAGTTACTTGATACGAGTGGGCTGCCAATCTGAAGGTCATCAACCTGCTGCTGACTGTTTTTCAGGCCATCATGTAGGGGCTAATCTGCTTCCTGATCAGTGGTGGAACCCCATGCTGTCTTATTCGGTTGTCACAACTGCAGATTGGTGTGTTTCCTTCTGCAGTAGTCATTCTATTCCCAGTCCACATGGACTCTCTCTCAGACCGATCACATTCCATCTATATGATGAGACCTCATTTGGCATTAGCTGGAGATAACCTGCTTTCATGGTATGAACTTTCATGTGCCTGGGGAGAACACATGCTTGGCCAATTTAATTCACTCATAATCTAGTTGCCCCTTCCTGAACGCACCGCTGGAATTATCCAGAGCAAATACATCATTTCTCCCAAATGCAGTCTTTGGAAACTAAATATAGATGAGAAGCTTCTTGAACGAAGCCTGTACCTGGCTAGATTCAGCTTTATACTTTTAGATGTGTGTTTTCGCTGTTGTTTTATTCGTAACCCTTTGTAACTTTATCCTTTTTCCCTGACATCACTTAACCTATGTCCTATTAATAAATCTGTTTTATATTTACTATAAACCAACTCAGTGATGTGTTTAAGAAGAGAAGATTGAATTTATCCAGGTTAAGTTAATAAGCTGTGGTGCACTTTTGTGTCTTTAGAGGAACAAATGAACCATATTTCTCTGAACTGTCCAAGACGGGACATGGCAGGCCACAGGGCTTTGGGGAAATTCAGGATTAGGAGTGCAATGGGGTCACCTTGCTGGTTGTAATGAAGGCTGGTTGAAGCCAGAGTGGGGCTGTCTGAGGTCAGAGCTATACCAGTGCTGTCTAGAATGCAGGCACTTCAGGGTGTGAGACCCATATGCTTGCAGACTGGTTGTGAGTGTCCCAGGCTGGAGGCTACAGAAGCAAAACATTGTAAGGCATGCAGGATTGCAGGGCAAATGGTGACAACCCCTCACAAGTCTGGATTGCACCCCAAACCTTGTGACAATCTCAAAAAGGGATTTCACCATGACAATAAGAAACTCTGGATTATATTACTGCCAAACCGACTACCCCAGTCTAACTTTGAAGGCTACTTGGAAATCTCATTCTGCATTAGCCAGTGCTATCCATCTTCTGGGTGGGGCAAACTAAGACAAGAACCTGTTACTAGAAGTGGTCAGAAAATGCCAATTATTTTTCATGGGAAATTTAGACCATTTTGGGGAATTTTTTTTTTAAGTTTTCCTGTGAACATTTTTAAAAAAATATAAACCAAAAAACAGTTCAGTTTTTTTAAATGACTTAAGGGGGGTGGAGGGGAATCACTTTTCAGTAACAAATTTCAGTTTTCAAAAAAATATATATATTTCTAGTCAAATTTCAGTTTGCTAAGTTTATATTTTCCAGCTTTCCATTGAAAAACTGGGAAACTGACCAAAATGAAAAATTTTCACCAAGAATAAAAAATAAAAAAAAAACCTTAAAGGACAAAATTTCAACAACTTCTTGATTATTTTTTTTTTTTTAAAAACACCTTTGATCCACAACTTGCAGTGGCTATTGATCCACTTCTAGGTGAAATTCAAGATGCTCGATGCTCTTTATAAAGCCCTGAATGACAGAGCCTTGAGCTACAAGAGGCCATTTTGCTCTTTTTGCCTGCTGTGTATTCTCATCAGGATCACATCATCTGTTTCTCTCAAAGACAAAGCATATGGGTATCAGAGGCAGGGCATTATTTGTTGCAAACTATCACATATGGAATTTTTGCCAGCTAGACGTGAGAAAACTTCTGGTTAAGTGAGAGAATCTTTCATTCTGGGTAGGGGAATGTGTCCATACATTCAGCAGTGATGGATTTTTCAGTCACCTACACAGCAGGTGGCAGAGGCAGAGAGATGTTTTTGACAGGCTGGGTTGACTATCCATATTACTCCTCTCACTGAAAAACTCCTCCAGAGAGTTTCATTCACAGATGACAGTTATCAGCTTTGAAAGCAAGTCTTTCAAAAACATTAGCAATAGCTCAAATCTGCCCAACAACTAGGAAATAGAAGTGTTCAACTTGAAAGTGATGTTTTGGGATCCACCCAGACCAGTAAAGGGTTCTGTCACCACCTGGCATGCAACTTCGGGGGCCTTTTTTGTGTTATGTAGCTATGGTTCAATTCCCTGACACCTATAGTCTTCCCACAAGCATAAGATCTCACCAGCCTAGTTACTCCAACACCACTTCCAATACTCAAATAAAAACTCGGGGAGGATGTAATTACCAAACACTTAGACTGTTCCCCAAAGGTGTGAAACACTTCCCTCATATACCAGCTCACTGTGGCGCGCACACTTTGAACACCAGACAACTTAATAGGAATAAAAATAAACCAGAAGTCTATGTAATAGGAAAAAAAAGTCACAGATTCAAAGATAAAACAGTAATGGAAAGCAAACACATACAGGTTACACAGAAAAAGACAACGTCAGGCTTTATATTTTCATATTAGATAAAATCCTCTCTAATAAGAGAGTTTCCTATTGCTTTAAAACAGTTTATCAGTGTACCACCTGGCTATAGGAGGGAATCCAGCATTCATAGACTGCATCCTGCCTTGAGACTGTGCCCCAGGAACTGGATGGTCCATTTTAATAAGATTTGCAATTTTTTCCCTTCAGTCCCAGATATTCAAAGTGGGGAAAACTTCCTCCTTTCTTAGGGCTTGTCTACACTTACTGGGGGATCCATGAGTGGGGGACTGATGCATCAGCGGTCGATTTAGCGGGTCTAGTGAAGACCCGCTAAATCAATGAGATTGCTCTCCCTTGACTCCTGTACTCCACCAGATCGAGAAGATAGGGGGAGTCAATGGGAGAGTATCTCCCATTGACATAGCATAGTGTGAACCCCACGGTAAGTAGATCTAAGCTACGTCCATTTGAGTTACGCTATTCATGTAACTCAAATTGCGTAGCTTAGATCGAATTTCCCTTGTAGTATAGACGAGGCCATATGTTTCTTAACACTAGGGTCTTCTTTTCAGTTTCAAGCTGTTCCTATTTGCTTTGATGATTCCTCATTGTTTTTTCCCTTGCCTAGACTAAACAATGGCTGGGTGCTTGAAGCCAGTCTTGTCTGGTTGGGGAAATAGCCCTTCCCTGCCTCATTGTTTCACGGCCCAGTTGCGAGGTGATGCTGAAGTTGCATCACAGTTACAATGACAATTTTCTATATATATACACACACTTTCATCTCCACAGCCTGTGTGTGTGCGTGTATCATAATGACTATTAAGTTCAGTGCATTACAAGCTTTCATAAAAGATCTTCATATAACCTTACGATAAAACTATAATATGCCATCAGTCGGTTTAACTGGTTTTTTTTTTTTTTGGAGGGGGAGCGGGGGGGCTTAAACCTTCTGTTCTCCCTTTGGGATGTCTGGACTTTGATTGTCACACTGACAAAGACATATAAACTGGGATAACCCAGTCAGTAGTTAAATGCAAGAACTTAGTTATCTACCAAGTCTCCCTAAAAAAGAGGCGGGGGACTAACTACGATTGAAAACACAACTCCCAGTAAGAGGAGACGAAAAAGTACAGGTGGGATGAATTTATGGATTCATCCCCCTACACAGAAACTTGGGGATGCATGAAGGGTCTGTCCAAAGCACCACCCTGTCATTGTGGGGGGAAAAACCCACAAATTTTGAGGGAGGATAGAGAGGGTGCCCAACTCTGATATCCTTTGAGCTGGTTTTATGACCATTAGAAAAGTGACCTTGTTAGGAAATATTAGTGACACTTCAGACAGGAGTTCGAAAAGTGGAGTCAGGAATGTATTTAATATTAGGAAACAATCCCATGGAGCTACCCCATGAACAGGAAGAAGCCTGACTGGGCGGGGACCTTGGAGAAATTTTAACATGTGGGCAATTGGTCAGGAAGGTTGACCCTTGGCTGCCAGAACTGAGGATATAAATGACATTTGAGTTTTGACTGACTTGTATTTTAGTCCCAGAGGCAGTCCAGCTTGCAGAAATTCTAGGAACAATTTGACCAGTGGTGATCCTGCTCTGTATTCTTTTGATGTGCACCAGAAATATATCTTCTTCATAGTACTGTATACCGAGAAATGGTGGAAAGCTTTCTTGACTGCAGTGGGATAGAGAACATCTCACTGGAAAATCCTATTTTTTTTTAAATCAGACAGCTCATTTACCAGGTAGTCAGCTTCAGAGATGCTGAGTCACAGTGGAACAGATAGCCCTGAGATAGTAGATTGAGAGTAGAGTTTACAGAGGCCACAGGTATCTTCACGAGACCTGAAAACTAGGGCTATCTGGGACAGTGTAGTGTGATCAGAATCACTGTAGTCTGTTATCTCAAAAAACATTGACCCTGTCTCCTTCGGTCTGGGGGACTCAAGAACTCATCATTATTGAATTTATGGATCCATTCCTCAAAGTGAAAATACCTGTAAGCCAAAACCTCACCATATTTGCAATATTTCATAAACCCCAAACACAGAAGTACCCTTCTATGACAAAATCATATAAAGGGATGTGCCCCTGCTAAACCCCTGGTCTAAACACGCCCATAATATATGAAAATATGGAACCAGTTTTGAACTTTGCAGCTCAATACCTAGTTGTATGTCACGGTACCTGCAATACTCTCTCTGCTCTGCTGCAAGAAAACTAGAGGTCTTGCCTGTTCATATGACCCAATGGTTTGAGCTGGAGTCAGCGTCCCACTCTGACTGCCATGAACAACAGTCACAATCTTTAGATGACTTACCAGCCTGGAGGAATAAAATGTTGAAAGATTAAAGACAGGTTTTTCAAAAGCATTCAGCATTGGACCAATTCTGCAACACTGGAAGTCAATAAGCTGAGCCAATGTTGAACAACTTTCAAAATCCCACTTTAAAAGCCTGATGCCATGAGATAGTGAGTGTCTCATCTGTGGTGTTGAGAAGTAAGCTATTTCACCGCCCTCTTCTGGAACCATTTAGTGCCCCTGTGCACCTGGACAGCTACTTGGTCAGTGAGATAGACCCTGGTTCCATGCCTTTACTCACTGCCAAGCCCTCTCCCACCCAACTGCTTGCACCAAAGAGTATAGGGAGAGTAGCCACCACAGCTGGAGTCATAATTTGACTAAGGGGAAATTTATTCCCCTCTGTGGCCAAGCAAAGACTGATGATCAGTCTAGCCTTGAATAGGGAGGAGAAGCTATCCATTGGGGTAACCAAGGCTGAAAATTCTATTACTCACACATTAGAATCACAAATGTTTTCTCCTAGCATCACACTAATAATTTATCAAGTGTATCATACAAACGTGCTTTTTTTAATAGCAGAAAAGAAGACTAGAGAACATTAGCTATGGTTGTAGTTTTTAATTTTATGGAAATTAAATGTTTACTCTTGCTATACTTTCAGATGCCCTACAAGTTCATTGCCAACAAGAAAAAAAAAAGTGCAAGTGAAAGACATATGTAGTAAAATACTGCCATCTCCTGGCCACATTTCCATTTTGCGCTTCGTATCATTTGCAGGCATGGCAAGAAAGTTATGAATATTGAAGAAACCTTACATTAGGGCCAACATCCCATGGTGATGACGCATTAGAAACAGATATAAAATGTTTGTAGCTCCATATTCTTACACACCCCTTTTTGTAGCACTGTAGCATCCTCTTATCTTGGGTGCATCCATCTGGAAATAGAGACATGGGAATTAAGCCACAAATGATGCATCAGCAGCTCTCAAAAATCTCATTGTGCTGGGAGATACTCTCTTTCAGGGCTGATTTAAAAAATTAGCTTAGTACAAATCTCTCAAAGATTAAGAAAAAAAATGTATTAGAGCATTTTGGAGTGAATAAAAGGCCACACACAACAGGAGGTTTATGCTGGCAAACAGCAATCCATATTTGTTAACAGGTGTTACTGGCCAATTTACAGCACACATGCTATCTAAACTGACGTGTGAGTTAGCAATAGACCTGAGTCCATGCAATGAATTTGATTTGTTCCCCAATCACTTGTCCAAAATAAGTAGGCATTTAAAGAGACCAGTTAAATGGATTTCAAAGACCTTTCTTTCTTTTCCAAAATCATAGTAATACATAGAGGAAAACAAAATTCACGAACACCCCAAACTACATGAAAAAGTACAGTGCAGTTTTGAGACAAATGTCAAGGCATGTGAATACACAGATTGAACAGTGTCACCCAGTAGTAGAGTACTACCCCTACATCTGTTTGTTGTGTGTTGATGTGATCAGACATCCCAGAACCTTTTATCTGCAAGCTCATTGTCTCTTACACTATAGTAAAACTTATTCAAGATTCAGAGTAGCAGCCATGTTAGTCTGTATCTCCAAAAAGAACCGGAGTACTCGTGGCATCTTAGAGACTAACAAATTGGAGCATAAGCTTTCTAGGGCTACAGCTCACTTCATCGTATGCATAGAATGGAACATATAGCGAGGAAATATATACGTACAGAGAACATGAAGAGGTGAGAGTTGCCCAACCAACTCTAAGAGGCTAATTGATTAAGATGAACTGTTGTAAGTTTGGGAGAAGCTGGGTAGAATGTGTTAGTTTTAACCATATTATCAATACCCCATAAAAGCACTAGGGGCCCCTCCACTCTTTAGCTTCAGCTTAAACCAGCTTCTTAACAAAACAAAACAAACAAACAAAAAAATCCCCAAACCCTCATTTCTTTTACTTGCCTATTTCATCTGTCCTACAAAATTGAACCGTCAGTGGGAGTTTTGTCCAAGTAAAGGCTGAGAATCTGTCCCAATATTTGCATTGGTGAGACAGTCGAATGGTTTATTGTACACATGTATAATTTTACACATTCCAAACACACTTATTTTGTTACTCATATTGAACAATGCAGTAGATCTAGTTCACAAAAGCCTGATGTGTCACAATTATTAATGCTAGGAAAAATTGCCATTTACTTGGCAATGGAATGACAGTTTTCCCCACAGAGATTCGTTATGCTAATTGTTTTTTTAAAAACCAGAGGTGACCTGTTAGGGGCGCTCTGAGAATAGCAATGCTGAATAAAGAAGAGTTCACACAAACAGAATAAAATTACACTGAACAGGTGTGCGCTTTCCCCCACAATAGGTATTAAAAAGTACAGACTTAAATCTTAAATGAAGGGCTTCTGATAGCCAAACACACAGCGTAAAACAATCCTTTAACTAACTATGGACTGATCCAAAAACCCCTGGAACTGTTGTATTGGCCCACACTGTTGCCATATGGCTTTATCTATCAGTGGAATAGTAATAATGTTAAGGGGTGGAGTTTGTTTGTGAGGCTGGGGTATTTAGGACCTGACCCTTGATTAAGTCAGGTTAAAGTCAATATTGGTTACTCTTTTAGATTTCCGCATCTTAACCATTGCACTTAGGATTTGCCTTCTTTTTGTAATGGCCTCAGAATTATGTGCTAGAGACTGAGCTCTAAAGTCTTTTGTTTATCCTCAGAACAGGTACAGTGTGGGCAAGGGCAGTTCATGCTGCCTCAAATGGACTTGCCAGGATAACTTTTAACACCTCTGGGCCTCAGGGAAGAGTAAAGTTAGTAGTTCAGTACTATGGAGTGGAGTGGACATAGGACTGAGAGCCAGGTACTTCTGGAGTCCAACTCTCTGCCACTGATTTATGTGGCCCTAAGTGCTTAACCGGGCTATATCTCAGTTTTCCTCCATTTGTAAAATGGGCATATGAATACTTTCATACCTGAGGGGATGTTGTGAAGTATAATTAGTATTTAGACAACGTCTTGTGAAGTTATAAAGTGCTGACAGTGCTAAGTGTTAGTCACTCTTCCCTCTGCATGGAAAAATACCAGTAAGGATGTGAACGCTTATGCTTTTTTTGGCTCCGATGATGTAGACACATCAGGAACTATATCATCAACTAAGCACCTTGAAGATGCTGAGCACTCACAATTCCTAAAGAATTGAGGATCAGGCCTTATGTAGTCCTCCAACTACACATCAGATGTTACAATGTTTAGTCACTGACATGGGCTGAAGAAAAGCTCCGTACCCTACACCAAGTCCCTGATCCACCCAATCTCCTAGTTTTTGGAATGTAAATAAATGAACCCTTTTTCTTCCCCTTTAAAATCTAAAGTTCAAACAACACTTTACACCTATTGTGAATCAACCTCTGAACTGAGGAGGAACAGGACTATCTGGATTTTATTCCAGGGTTTATTCTCAAGCCTATAGGAATTCCTCTACCATTGACTTCAGTCTCGCATTCTTGCTGTGTGATAGGTAGCAATGAAACTACAAGGCTCTTGCATGTTCTTGCCTAAGCTTTCACTTCCTGCCAAGTCCTCTCCTCTGTGTGGCACCATTTCTACCACTGGACACTGGAGTAATTTGAGGGTTGACTTGAAAACAGAGATGCAGGAGATTCGTAGAGAAAGTTTCGTCATTTGCTCTGAAAAGACTTCAAGTTACATTCCAGCCAGAGCACGATATAAAGCTGTTTTAATATAGGTCTAGAAATGTCTGTGTTTTGTTTGCTTATGTTGATACCTATACCTCAGGAGCAGGATAAGCAGATGGGGATTGGGGCCATGAAGCCCTAATCCCCAAGTGCAGTGGGGTGCTTTTGGCTACACTGCAGGCAGATTCTAGGTGGCCACTGGAAGAACACTGCAGCGTAAGGGAACTATCTTGTGATGTGGAGCCAATGTAATGGCTCCTCTGTCAAATCTTCCCAACGTCAGCACAGGGATCATGGTCAGGGAAATGAGGCCTGGCCAGGGCTTCTGTATACCCTGCTGATTGTCAATGACTCCAAGGGGAGATATGGCAGCTAGTAACCAGCATAACACAGAGATTTTGGGGTGGGAGGAGAGCAAAGGTCATCTTTTTTCTCTCTCTCACACACACACACCTGAGATTCATTGTGTGCTGCCTAGACTGTCCATAGTTGAGGACCTGGTCTTGTAAACTGGTAAGGCAATAAATATTAGTGATGGATAACAAACCAAGCTGAAGCTTCGCCCCAAACTCCTATCAAACATAATTCCCAACCAAACCCTCTGGAAGGTTTGAAAGACTTTGAACCCCTGCAAACTCTCTACTACTCCTTACATGGGAAAGCAGGTCCTAAAGGGAGGGTGATGTTCCACTTTTCCCTCTGGGGTGATGGTTTTTTAGGGGGAGGGCAGCAGCCAGCAGATTACTTTTCTATCTCACAGAATGTATATTTTTAAACGGGACGCCTGACCTCAAAGTGCAAAGACTCAGAATCCTCTATTAGTCTCTGTAATTCTTACTGCTTTAAAATTTATTCGCTTTAAATAGCCTTCTCTCCTGATGCCTCAACCTGTGTCTGTACAGCACTTAACATTGATAATGTAACCTGAAACCATTAATGGATACCTAAGATTACACCACATCAATGCTAACTCTCTGGCTTGTCTTAAAGTTTTTAAATAAACTTGGCCAAAATTTTCCACTCTATTCAGCCTTTACAAACTTTAACCTTTATAGAATTTATTGCAGTTTATAGTTTCTCCGCATGGATGTCATTTCCAAAATATTCATTAGAAAAATTAGTCATCTCCAATATGTTTTTTACAAGAAAATGCAGTGATTATTTGTTAACATCTGGATTTTTTCAGCACCACTTCATAATAGAGATGATCCTGGATTGGAACACCTGATCTAAGCCCTCAGACTTTTGGGGAAACTTCAGGTCCAAGTTCTTTAGGGTTGGGACTTTCTTCATTCTGTACCTTCTACATCATTGAACACATTGTTGGCACTTCACAAATAAACACTAATCATCCAGAAATGAATGGTTTGGGTAAATCTATACTTAACAAATCACGCACATCTTCAGTGTTACCAAACCTAGGTCCTGGCCTCAAACAAAGCCACTTTTCCCATTTACTTACTTATTTAGAGGAATATTACATTTATAATGGGCAGGGTTAGAACACAAGTCCATCAGCACGGTAGAAAAAGTGTCCCTAGCCTCTGTTTGCCAGAAGCTGGGAATGGGTGACTGGGGACGGATCACTTGATGATTACCTGTTCTGTTCATTCCCTCTGAAGCACCTGGCATTGGCCACTGTTGGAAGATGGGATACTGGCAAGCTGGACCATTGGTCTGATCCAGTATGGCCATTTTTATGTTCTTAAGTATCAGAGGGGTAGCTGTGTTAGTCTGGATCTGTAAAAGCAGCAAAGAATCCTGTGGCACCTTATAGACTAACAGACGTTTTGGAGCATGAGCTTTCGTGGGTGAATACCCACTTCATCGGATGCATGCAGTGGGTATTCACCCACAAAAGCTCATACTCCAAAACGTCTGTTAGTCTATAAGGTGCCACAGGATTCTTTGCTGCTTATGTTCTTAGAAAGTGCTACCATCTGAACTAGAGGACTAATGCCATGATTGTCCCAGCAGGGCAGCTGAGGCTTCACCTTGTTTAGGGTACTCTGGCTGGCGTAGAGCAAGACTAGCTGTATGCATGTGGTGTAGGGGTTGTGGCCAGAGCACCTTGCTTTCCTACAATCCCCAAAATATGGCAGAGCAGCACTGAAGATGCTGTATCTTACATCAGGGACTGAACCAATTCTCCTAGCTACTCCCAGTATTGTGGAAGCACAAAGGTAATACTGAGCATGGCTCCGCTAGACCCAGGGGTCTAGGTGATCAGATATGTAGAACAAACACTTACAGAACTGTATGTCATAGCGTTAACCCTCTTATAAAAATGACAATAATTTACCATAATAGCCTCAAACACAGTAACACTACCATCATCTGTAGTGTATTGTAGCAAGTGCTATAGTATATTTTCTTCAGCATCTGCTTTTGAAAATTTGGCCTTATACATGCTTAACAGTGGAAATAAAGAAAAGGAGAAAAATCCTGGCAGTTGGTAGAGAACAGAAGGAGAGCATAGATTGAAAAGCACTGCAGCAGAGGCGAAGTAATGGCAATTGATATGCAGGGGAAGTCATAGGAAACAATGCAAAGCTAACTTGTTCCAGCTGCGTGAAGAAGAGCAGGGACAATGCCAGATGTACTCTAGCTCTGGTTAGCATGAGCAGAAGTGTGGGATGGAGGCCAAAAACAATGAAAAAGAAAAGAAAAAGAAAAAAAGCTTGTTTGTGAACAAAAGACTAAACTAAACAATTTCGTTGCTAAAATACACGCAAGAGATCTCCCCTCCTCTGTCCCCTTGTGCAAATCATATCTAATCTGGTAAAACACAGTTCTGCTCAAGTCATAAGATAAACACTGGAGGTCATGCTGAATGGAGAGATAACTTGGAATGTTTTGGTTGTGCAGTAGTTGAGTCCAATGTTTTAACAAACTACTGCTGGTGTGTTTGAGAAACTGCATTTTTTAAAAAGTGTGGATCAGTATGTGATTCACAAAGGGAAAAAAGGCTCCGAGTCCCTTTGGTCTGCATGTGACACAGAACCATAGGTAACTGTGGAAGGTTTTTTCCTCCTGGGATTTACCCTTCCCAAAAAGCATTTCAGAGAAATTAGATAGGCAGAAGAGCTGAATAGATTAGTTTATCCAGTCTATCCACTTGTCTGGCCAGGATTGTTCTACCCAAAGCAAAAGTGCTCACAGTGCATTGTAAGAACCTCAAGAGATTAGGAGGGGACAGTTTCTAGCACTTCTCCAAAGCTACTTTGCTACTGAATGTCCTAAGATAGGATGCATTTTGACTTTGCTTCATTAGGACGTGTAAACCACCGCGAAGTGGTCTTTCCCTTATTGGCCTCCACAACCCCTGGCTTATATTGTTCTTGTCATTAACTGAGGATAGGGTACTGTTTTACAATCTGATTAAAATGGCACGACAGTGCACCCCAGATCTCAGGGAGCAAAGAAGTGGTTTTGGCTTTGCCACTTTTATTGTTATCTGGACTATAAAAAAAAAATATTAAATTTGTATTTGCACCTAAAGGATTCAGCCAACATCAGGGCCCATTGTACTACAGACAATATAAACACATAACAATCCCTGCCCTGAAGTGCTTACAGACAAAACAGGATACAGCAAGTATTATTCCTGTGGGTAATAAAAGTATGGAGAGAGTGAGTTGCCTGTGATTATGCAAGAAGTCTGTGACAGAACTAGGAACAGAAACACAATTCTCAAATCCCATTCTAAAGCCTTACCCACAAGACCATCATTCCTCACGACCCTAGGGGCCCTACAGCTGTGAACTGCAACAGAATTTTTGAAAAACTGGCTGTTTTTCCTACTAGGCGCCAATGCTCAGCCTAGATAGATGTGAGAGGATTGAGAATAATCTGTGATCTATATGAAAAGTCAGTTAAACTTCCAGCATTAGTTACTGGTTTGCATTAGTTAGGTTTTCATGCATGAGTAATGGAACTAGGGGTGCAGCAGCATCCCGTGCCTGGAAGTTGTTTCTATCATATACAGGGTTCACGGTTTTGTTCAATGGCTCTCAGCACTCCCACTATAAAAACTCTTCCAATACCACTGTTTTCAAGGTTATCTCCATATGGAAAATGAAAAGAAACCTACTAAAAGAAAAAAGAAAGCCAAGAGATTCTCCATTACATTTCTGTCCCTTAAAGTAGGGGGACCCAAAGCTGTGGGTTTTGTAGATCCAAAAGGCCAGCTTTTCCCGAACCCAAAACCCAGATCAAGGTTCCAATCGAAGTTCTCATCTTAACCCTATCAAATATGAACAGTCAGAACTCTGGAAAAACGTGGATCCACATCTATAATTCAGCTCTGGGATTTTAGTTCAGATCCATCCCTCCACTTAAGTGATGCACCACCACAGTTTTGATGGTGATAGCAGATGCTTTGCTAACTTGGGACCTGGCATTTGTTGCATTTCTTGAAGATCCGTCCTTCAGTTTACAAGGGCAGGACAAAGCAATTCGCTTCTTCTGATTGAAAAAAGAAAAAAAGTGGAGGCAGCTCTACAACTTTGAGCACAGCAACAGAATGGCAGAATCTGCTCTCTATCCACTATCTCTGAACATTGTTGCATTTGTCCTTCCTGCAGGTATGATCTTTTGGCACACACTTGCTAACACATACAGATGAAGAAGTTGCATCATAATGTGAATGCACCATTTATAGTCATCGGGGATGTTTTCCCCCATACACAATCCCTTTGAACGATAAAGGCCCCTACTTTTTGAGTGAAAATGCCATCATTCTTAAGTATGTGTTGTGTTGTTACACAAGAGATCTAATTTTAATAACCTGGCATAAGTCATCTTCGTGCCCGTTTTCCCAGGAGCACAACTGAAAGATTCTGACTATATTTAAAAAAAAAAAAAGACAAATTGCATGTGTCTAATCTTGTGCAATGTTTTGACTACTAAAGTTGTTCCATAGCAGTTCATTAAAGGACACATAAAATATTTAAGTTTACATTTTATAAAAAGATCAGGAATGCTTTGGCAGATAGCTCTCTTTCTATCAAGCATCTGTTTCCTATTTTTTTTAACGGCTTACAGCAGTGGTTGGCCAGTTATATACTAATAGTTGATCTTAACTGGATCAAAACATTGTAATTTCTTACCAAAGGTTAGAATGTCTCTCCAATGCAGCTTCCTATGGCTGCAACCAGCAATGTCTGTGCACCAACATCTGGTTTCAAAATATTAAAAGCGATAAACATTTCCAGATACAGTCCATCTGGCCTTCCAATATTCTCCCTCTGCATAATTTTGCTTTCCTTTTAAAACTATAACAGACTTTGGAATTATTTTATTAAGGAAGACTCATCACCCTTATAAATGCAGGGCAAAGCTAAGGATTGGGTTGTATTGTGATGGAATGTCAGTACATGGCTGGTTGTTGTGTCTAACGGACTTTTATAATAACTTTAGATTGAAATTCCTTGTTTAGTTAGCAAAAGGTATCTGCACTGGAGAGGAGGTCGCACTGAAGAAACTAATGTTCAGATTGCAGTAGTCATGTTTTCAGAGTTTAATTGCAATAAGAGCATAACAGTTAATTGACTGATAGCAATTTGTATTTTGTCAGCCAACTCAGACTCCATACTGATTCAGCACAGTGCCTGAATGCTGCCTGTGTGGTCATAATGCATAATTTATCTTTTACCTAATATCTGATGCACTGCTGAATTGCATATTTGTTTTTAGATTCCTGTTTGACAACCCTCACAATATTGTACGAGTGACGGAAGGGAACTAAGGTCACCACTCTACTTTGTCAAAGCATGGAGTGGAGTCACTTCCTGTGAGATGACTGCTGCCTGTGAGACTGAGCAATAGCAACAAAAGCGGACTTCTTTCTCTACTCTTTCTTCTTCTGACCTCTTCTTTGTTCCCTAGCTGATGTAGAAAGCTGTATATAGCAGATTTATTGGCTGGTTTAGCAAATGGAAAGGATAGGTGTTTCATATTCATAAATAGTATGCTGTTTTTAATATAGACATTCAAAAAGGTATTTGGACTATAATTCATCACCAACTTGATGAGTTTTAGATTAGTGATGCTATTTAGAATTAAAAATTAAGTGATATATACGAAGGAATGATAGCATTAAAAAACAAACAAACAATCTTGAACTTGTTAATTTCCATAGCTAATTCCACAGCAGGAAAGGGTAGATAAGAATTCAAATATCCTCAGAGTTAACGATAGTCAGAAGATAATTGCAGTTTTCCAAGCCTTCAGTGGAGTAGTCTATTGGTGGAACAGAAGTTTCCCTCAGAGACTCCTGAAACTGAGCAGGTTCCATTAAACTCCAAAAGGTAGACTCTTAAAATACTGCACTGATAAGTAACCCCCGTCATGGTACGGTCAGTGCAGTGAGTGTCCCTGAAAAGTTCCACCACTCTGAAAGCATCTACTGGTTCCAACAGGATTCTCTTATTGGAAAGATAGGGAATATGCCTGGATCCAGCAGAATCTTTACGATTTAGAAGAACTTTTTAAGGGCACTCATTGCACTGACCATACCATGACAAATGGATTGCTTGCAGTGAGGTGGAAGCTAGTATTACATCTCCTTGGGTTTGGGCTGGTCATTCCTTGACAAGAGTGTTACTTGCAACCCCCAGTGCCCTCCCCTACAAATCAAGCCAAAAGCCAAAACATAGAGTATGCCCAGATGCACACCAGCATCTCTCCTATAGTTGTTACAGCTGCCATGACATCCTGAGTCTGTCTGAAGGAATCATCATCTATATGGACAATGAAGTCATCTATCAAAAAGAGTCCTGGAGACTCCAACATCACCCTCAAGAAACTCAAATCAAATACCTATACAAACTCAAGATTTGCTATACCTACGCACAGGCATACTGTACTCTAGTTCCAATCCCATTTTAACTCCATCCTGGGAGTCAGACATTAGCTGGGCCCACTCTATTAAACTCAATTTTGGAGTGAAAGACTTACATACTAGGCCAGATGTAGCCAGGGCCGGCGCTTCCATTTAGGCGACCTGGGTGGTTGCCTAGGGCGCCAGGATTTGGAAGGGCGGCAGGCTGCTCCGGTGGACCTCCCGCAGACGTTCCTGCAGAGGGTCTGCTGGTCCCGCAGCTCCGGTGGAGCATCCACAGGCATGCCTGCAGCAGGTCCACCGGAACCGCGGGACCGTCTTGGGGCGGCAAAATGGCTAGAGCGGTCCTGTGCCTAGGGCGCCAAAAACCCTGGCGCCGCTCCTGGATGTAGCAAGTACAGGCAGGGCTATCCTTAGGGATTTATGGTGCCCTACCCAGTATTATAAAACTGGTGCCGCTATGCTGGAAATATGCTCAAGTGGAATGTGCTTTTCCTTCCCCCATTCGTGATTCTCGTCTCTCACAGTAAGTTAAATTTTAAAAGCTCCCTTCTTCTATCTTCCTTTCCCTCTTTCTCTTTTCTCCCTTCTCACCTCATAAAAGCATTTTCTTCCTATTCAGAATCATTGAATAATCCTACTGAGGAGGGGAGACAGATAGCGGGGTGCGCTACTTGTTTCCCACCAGCAATGCTGCTGTAGCTGAGAGGGACAGAGAGTGGAGCTCTTAAAATAGAAAAGAAAAATTAAAGAAGACATTAGGGCTAAATTATCCCCTCTGCCTCCATGGGCCAAACGAGTGAATACCAGGCATGCTCTGAAGTGAAGACATCAGCTTTCATCACATCCTTTCACTTGTCTCTTCTCTGGGTGCTCTTTGATGCGTGGGCCCATCGATGAGAAGACTGTTGGATGGCCATTTTCAATTAGGAGGAACTGCCCCTCCTGAGAGGGGTTTGGAGACAGTGACCAGCTGGTGTACCTGTAGAACCATAAATATGTGGGATTAATGCATCTCCAGGAGGGGCACTTAGCATTGGTCAGGAGAGAGCAGCTATGAGCTGAAAGTTGGAGGAGAGTGTAAGAGAAGCTGGGCTACAGGTTGGAGAGGAAGTAAGGTGCTGAGGCAGCCAAGTTTGTTGTGGGCATATAGGAGGTGGAGATCTAAAAGCAGTAGATGAACCTGGATCTTCCTACTGGAGTCAGTGAGAAATAACTTTACTATAATTGTGCAAATTCCTGCACTTTGACTAAGTTTCCTCAATGAAGAGAAGAGCCATTCAGATCAGAACGTAACTCAGGTTGTGCCTTAGCCTTTGTCTCTATATGCTTGCAGTTCTTTTATATTCATCCTTAACAATGTGTCCATATTTCAACTTTTTGTAGGATTCCTTTTTGATTTTCAGGTCATTAAAAAGAGTTCCTTATGTAACCATGTTGGCCTCTCGCTGTTCTTCCTATTAGTTGGCAATTTTGCCTTTAATATTGTCTCCTTCTGAAACTGTCAGCTCTCCTGAACTCCTCCTTTTCCCCTTTTCCCATGGGATCCTACTTAGCAAGTCCATTGTCCTTATTCTGCTCCTCTCAGGCCACGTCTACACTATGGGATAATATCGAATTAGCTAAAATTGGTTTTATAAAACTGATATTATATATTCGATTTCATGCGGCCACACTAGGCAGAGTAATTAGGCGTTGTGCGTCCATGGTCCGAGGCTAACGTCGATTTCTGAAGCGTTGCATTGTGGGTAGCTCTTCCGTAGCTATCCCATAGTTCCCGCAGTCTCCCCCGCCCCTTGGAATTCTGGGTTGAATCATTATTGTTGCGTGGTTTGGCTGATGTAGTCGCTTCCTTCCTTGGGAAAACAATCAGTGAAATCTTTCGCGCCATTTTCTGATTGCCCTGGCAGAGCATAGCACGGCAACCATGAGCCGCTACGTTTTTTTCCAACGATCGATGTGTACTGGTGCTGTGGGACAGAGTCAGAAGCGATACTCCACCTAACAGCAGTCGTCCTGCTTTTCGCAATGATAGCAGAGAATGGTTACCTGGTCCTTTGACCAATCTACTGCGGTGAAAATGGCAATGAGTGACGTTATCTCTCCGCTCTCTGCTGTCCGTCTATCAAGAAGTGCCTGTGAATTCGGCCGGGGCGCATGCAAAGCAAATTGGGACTTGATCACTTGGGACGAGTCATCCATCCTCTAGTGTTTTAAAAATAGAGTCAGTCTGCTAGAATAGGACAGGTTATGTAGAGGACCAAGTGTCAGAGCAATCAGTTCGCTCCGTGTCAGTATTCACAGGGGGTGCCCCTCATCAAACATCCCAAACCGTTGCTTCCCTCTCCCCAACCCTTTGAGGCTAGCCGTGGCAGTGGTCCTCCCCCTCTTTTGTTGAGTTATAATTAATGCAGGAATAAGAACAGGAACTTGTCAGTGACGAGTAAAATGAGGCGGGAGCGGCTCGGGGTATGACCAGCTCAGGCAGTCGATCTTTTCTTTCACGGAAAGGGTAGGGGCTGATGAACTCACACCCATTGCTATGTTGAGACAGTTTACAGCCGTTTCTGTGCCATCTACTGGGAATTTGGACTATTTCCTTTTACCCAGGGCCCCGACGTCCAGCTCACCCTGAGCCAGCCAGACACTCAGCCTGATATGCAACGACGTATCATCTATTTGTACCGTTCTACCACTGAGGAGGGGAGGAGGAGCGGATACTGCTTTCATGCCAGCATCGTCTACCAGAGCATTCTAAGCATAGGGAATTGAAAAGAAGTCAGAGAATTTTCTCTCTCCTTCTCTTTACGTTGGTTGGGAGGGGGAAGGGACTGCGAGCTATTCCCTGACATCGCAGACACTTTGTTGTCTGTGTAACTAAGACATTGGAGGCTGCAGCCAGAATGCAAATAACTTATTCAGAGACCTGCTGTGGACTGTGGGATCAGTGGAGTGTCCTCAGTACCCTCCATCTCTATGAGCGTCCATTTGAAGGGGTCTTTTTCTGGTGCTTCCTTCGTTACTGTCACAGCGCTGTGTATCCTGGAGATTTTTTTTCAAACTTTGCATTCGTGTCCGTAACAGAGCTCTGAGTACAACGAGTTTGTCTCCCATAAGACGATCAGAATTCGTAGTAACTCCCGTACGGTCCATTGCTGGGCTTTTTGTTATGGATGACGGCACCGAGTCTCTCAGAGCCCACGCTGGGGCACAGAAATGTTTATCAAGTCGCGGGGACTTTTCTCTGTTTACTGCCACGCTGGATCCGAGTTCGAATGCTGTCGAGCGGTCAGTGGTGCACTGTGGGATACCGCCCGGAGGCCAATAACGTCGATTTCCGTCCACACTAACTGTAATCCGATATGTTAATATCGAATTTAGCGCTACTCCTCTCGTCAGGGTGGAGTACAGAAATCAATTTAAAGAGCCCTTTATATCGATATAAAGGGCGTTGTAGGGTGGACGGGTACAGCGTTAAATCGATTTAATGCTCTTTAAATCGATTTAAATGCGTAGTGTAGACCAGGCCTCACTCTTTCCTTTCCTTAGAGTCAGAAGTGAGGTGCATTGATAGAGCTTCCTAGGGAAATTAGCCCAAATATACACAATGCTCTCAAGAATTAACCAAATATTTTCCTTGAGTTGTCATGCAAATAAAACTGAATTCACTTCAGCGATGTCTGGCCCCTTTTCTTTTAGATTTTCACAATTACTCTAGTAAACAAGTTTGTTAGCCTGCATGTTCAGGGAGACAAGAGATTGACAGTGAATAGTACAGCACAACGTAACATTAGACAATCATCAAAAGTAAGACCATTATTATTCAAACGTGGATTCTAAGAAGTATATTCACCCAAGCAGGGCATAGCAACACTATCACATGACCTATGTGACCTACACAGCTCAAATTGAATATTTGCAAAAAAAACCATTCATGAACAATCTACAGAGCAAGAATAATTCCTCTAAATGATTTGTCAAATAATTTTGTATAACTAACTTGAGAAAATAACTCCCCCCCCCCATAGATAACTCACAAATTCAGCTCTAGTGCTCTAAGTTATATATAATCCAGGTTTTCTATTTTATCAACAAAATGTGCTTTTAAGACCTGATTCTGCTGCCATTAAAATAAATAGCAAAACTCCCATTGACTTCGGTGGCAAAGGATCATGACCATTTTCCCCAAGCAGTGCTGTAAAAAACAGTGTCCTTACTCTTCTTTGACATGTGGTTCACATGACTCTTTACATATCTGACAGCATTATTTTAGTACAATTCCCTATTGCTTTGGAAGCAGTTTTAAAATTAACCTCAATATTCCTGAAGAGTGATGGACAAGAGCTGTTTTGAATAAGGCTGACTGAAAATGTTGTGATACAGCATGGCCAGAGGGCAGCATAAGAGTGTTAGCAGGGGGCCTTATTCCCTGCCAAGGGAGGAAGGTTTGCTTTAGATTAACTAGAACAGCTGTGGCCAGTTAGAC
>NC_133771.1:106360910-106514718 GCF_003597395.2 Chelonoidis abingdonii
AAGACGAGATGAGCCCAGTAGTATTCACATGAACTTGATCCAAAATTTGCGCACTTTGGGTGGAAATTTACCACTCGTATATACTACTATGAACTACCAGTGTTAAGAGCTTAGGCCTTATTCAGGGCTTATTCATGCTTTCAATCAGATGAATTTTATACAAGTTTCTATACCATTCCAATCGTTATCATGTGTCTGTGATATGAAAACCCTCCATAAATACCAAAAGTTAACGCACTTTTCCTTAGCGGTCATGTAGTCTTGAGGCTGTTGCCCAGAAGGGAAAGGAAATTAAGGACAACAAGTGGTTTTGACACATAGAATGAGAGCATTAGGCCTAAGAATGTCACTAGGTGCCTAAAGGCAATGGCATATAGATTATCCTAAACTTTCTGCTGATGGAAATTTCAGTCTTCAGTCCATTATTGCCCAGCTCGCCAGTCGAGCGAGACTGAACTCAGAGTTCCCAAGCAAAACACGGTTTATCACCTGTATTCTTGTTCTTCGATGATGTGTTTTGCTCATTCCATTCCCGTAGGTGTACCGCCCGCGTGCCCTTATCGAAACTTTTACCCTAGCAACTCCAGCGGGCCGGCAGGTCGCCCCCTAGAGTGGCGCCACTATGGCGGGTGATATATACTCCTGCCGCCCGCCCCGCTCCTCAGTTCTTCTTGCCGGCTACTCCAACCAGTGGGGAAGGAGGGGCGGGTGTGGAATGGATATGAGCAACACTCTCGAAGAAACAGTTACAAGGTGAGTAACCGTGTTTCTTTCTTCGAGTGCTTGCTCATATCCATTCCAGTAGGTGATTCCAAGCCTTACCTAGGCGGTGGGGTGGAGTGAGAGGTCACAGTGCGCAACAGCAGACACAGAAGGCCGCATCATCCCTGGACTGCGGACCAGGGCATAATGGCTAGTAAACGTATGCACGGAGGACCAGGTCGCCGCTCTGCAGATTTCCTGGACGGGAACTGTGCGAGGAAACGCCATTGACGATGCCCTGGGCTCTGGTAGAGTGCGCAGTTACACGCCGAAGGGGATGGCCAGTCGTAACATGTTCTTATGCAGGAGTTACCCACGAGGAGATCCTCTGTGAGGAGACTGGCAACCCCTTGAGCGCGCTCAGCTATTGCGACAAAGAGCTGAGTAGACTTGCGGAACGGCTTAGTTCTTTCTAATATAAAGGCGAGCGCCCTGCGTACGTCTAGGCAGTGTAATTGTTGTTCCCTATGAGATGAATGAGGTTTGGGAAAGAATACGGGAAAGATATGTCCTGGTTAACGTGGAAGGCCGAAGACAACCTGGGAGGAATGCAGGGTGTGGCCTCGCGTTGCCACCTTGTCTCGATGGAAACCCGTGTACGGAGGGTCCACGACGAGTGCGCGCAGCTCTGATACGCGCCTAGCGGATGTGACGGCCACCAGGAATGCCATTTTCCAGGACAAATAGAGGAGGGACATGTAGCCAGCGGTTCAAATGGGGGGACATAAGACGAGACAACACTACGTTGAGATCCCAGGAGGGGCTGGATGACGGACTTGGGGGTAAAGGCGCTCCAGCCCTTTTGAGGAATCTAAGTCACCAGTGGGTGTAAAAAGACGGAATGGCCGTCGCTCCCTTGGTGGAAAAGTGGAGATGGCCGCCAAGTGAACCCGAGAGAGGCTATAGCCAGGCCTTGGTTTATTGAGCGACCACAGGTAGTCCAAGACGATCGGGATGGAAACATCGGCAGGGTGGAAGCGCTTTTCCGCACACCAGCACGTAAAACGCTTCCACTTGCTATGTACGTCGCCCTCGTAGATGGCTTTCGACTTCCTAGAAGTACTTGCCTCTCACTGGGGAAGAGCAGTGCAATTCAGACCCAGTTCAGCCACGCAGGAGCCACGCCGAAGATGCAGGGACTGAAGTCCGGGTACAAAGCCGGCCGTGGTCCTGGCGTGATCAGGTTCCAGGTGAAGAGGCAGGGGAACAGGGTTCCACTACCGACAGTCCAGGAGCAGAGAGTACCAAATGCTGACGTGGCCATGCCGGAGCAATGAGAATCAAGCGGGCCCTGTCCCTGCGTGCCTTCAGAAGGACCTTGAGATCAAACGGGAACGGAGGGAAGGCATAAAAGAGGTGCATTCCCCACGGAATCAGGAAGGCATCCGCTACCGAGCCCCGCTCGCGCCTTGGAAGGAGCAGAACATCGGACACTTCCTGTTCGTGCGAGATGCAAAAAGGTCATGTGGGGATGCCCCCACCTGTGGAAAAGTGTAAGGGCAACGTCCGGGCGAAGGACCATCGTGGAGCTGAAAGACCGACTGAGATGGTCCACCAGGTATTGCCGCGCCGGGGAGAAAGGAATGACTAGGTGGACTGAGTGGGCTATGCAAAAGTCCCACACATTATGCCTCCGACACAGAAGAGGAGATCTCGTCCCACCCTGCTTGTTGACATAGTACACCGCTGTGGTGTTGTCTATAAAAACCGAGACACAGCGGCCTCGGATCGCCAATGGAAGGCTTGACAAGCAAGGCGGACCGCTCTCAATTCTTGGACGTTGATATGGAGAAGCAGATCGGAGGAAGACCAGCGACCCTGCGTCCTCAACGGCCCAAGGTGACTCCCATCCCAAGTCTGATGCGTCCGTAGTGAGGGACATCGAGGGCTGTGGAGGATGGAATGGGCGCCCCACACCAGACGACGGACTCCTCAGCCACCATTGGAGGAGAAGAGTATGTCTGTGGGACTGTGACGATGGTATCCAATGGTCGCCTGGCTAGGTAGCTGAGGAATGAGCTACGACTGCAGAGGTCTGAGCCGGAGCCCGGCGTGCTCCGTCACGAAAGTGCAGCGCCGCCTGTGGCCCAAGAGTGTCAGGCAGGTGCGAGTAGAAGTTAGAGGTGCTGCCTGTAACCTCCGGATGATGTCCGTCAAAGCCTGGAATCGGGACAAGGGAGAGTGGCCGTGGCCATGGTAGAGTCCAGGACGGCTCCGATAAATTCATCCTCTGGGTAGGGGATAGAAGGACTTCTCCACGTTTAGCATCAGGCCCAGGTTCGCGAAAAGGCGGCTGATCATGCGGACGTTGGAGAGCACCTGGCTTGCGACGGCCCTCGGATAAGCCAGTCGTCGAGTAGGGAAATACGTGCACCCGGCTGCGACAAAGGAAGGCGACGATACGGCCATGCACTTCGTGAACACTCTCGGGGCGACGAGAGGCCAAACGGGAGGACCGTGAACTGATGACGACGGCTGCTATGAGAAAGCGCAAGAATCTCGCGATGGGGCGGGAAAATGGCGACATGAAAATAGGCGTCTTGCATGTCGAGGGCGGCGTACCATCTCCAGGGATGGGATAAATGGTCCCCAAGGAAACCATGCGGATTTCAACTTCAGTTAAAAATATTTGTTGAGTCCGCGGAGGTCGAGGATGGGTCGCAGACCTCCTTGGCCTTGGAATCAAGAAGTAGCGGGAAGTAGAACCTGCCCTTCTTCTGTTTGCGGAACCTCCTGAATGGTGCCTTTGTCGAGAACGTTTGCACCTCCTGGAGGAGGATCTGCTCGTGAGAGGGTCCCTCAAGAGGGACGAGGGAGGGGGGCAGGAAGGCGGGTACGAGGCAAACTGCAGGTGTATCCAAACCGCAGCGTGCGGAGGACCCAACGGTCTGAAGTGAGCCGGCGCCACGCAGGGAGGAAGTAGGAGAGGGAGTCAGAGAGGGTGAGAGGGATTCACGGAGGAAACTGGTACATCGCCCTCGGGCGTATCTTCAAATGGAGGCTTCGAGCCGGAAGAAGGCTTGGTAGGCTTGGCCCTGACCCCCTTGGTTACCCGACTGTCTGCGCCTGCCATTTCTATTGCGGCACCTGAAAGAGTCTTGTCTCTGTCTGGCCGGGGGGAAAAGTCTACGATGTTGTTGTTGCGGGTGGAAAGGGTCTACGCTGTGTCACGGGCGTATGCATTCCAAGAGCCCGCATAATGACCCTGTTATCTTTCAGGCTTTGCAGCCGCGGTCGGTTTTATCAAAGAACAGGCCCTGGCCCTCAAACGAAGATCCTGGATGGTATGTTGGAGTTCCGGAGGAAGGCCAGAGACCTGCAGCCAGGAGATACGATGCATCGTGACCCCGGAGGCCAGAGTTCTGGCGCAGAGTGGCGCCCGCTCAGTGCCGCCTGCAAGGAAGTGCGTGCGACTTTCTTTCCTTCGTCCAGAAGGTGACGAACTCCTGATGAGCATCTTGTGGGAGGAGCTCTTTGAATTTATCAGCCGCTGTCCAGGTGTTAAAGGAGTAGCGGCTGAGTAAGAGCTTGCTGGTTAGAAACTCGCAGCTGCAATGCTCCGCAAAATAGACCTTGCGGCCCAGTAGGTCCATCCTTCTTGCCTCCTTGAACTTGGGGGCTGGCGCTTCTTGCCACAGATTGAACGACGAGGGAACACGGGCGTGGGTGGACATATAGGTAGTCGTAGTCCTTAGATGGACCATGTATTTGCGTTCTACCCCTCGGCAGTGGGGGGAACGGAGGCCGGTGACTGCCAGATGGTGTTGGCGTTGCTCTGTATCTGTTTTATAAAGGGCAGGGCAACACGAGTGGGTGCGTCAGACGTGAGTAAACTGCACACAGGGTCCCAATCTCGGAGACCTCCTCGCTGAATGTTCATGTCAGCGCCACTCACCTGAGGAGGTCTTGGTGCGCCTCAGGTCCAAGGGGGGGACCCGTGGATCGTTCCGCTACGTTCATCAGGGGAGGAAGATGAAGAGAGTCCTGGCAGAGTGGGTCTGGTATCTCCGCAGCTTGGAGTACCGGTTCAGGCTCCTGAGGGATTTCCGCAGCCAGCGAATGGGACGGTCGGCCTTCTCAGGGGATGGTGGGGGCGTGACGCTGCAGCCTCTGGAGCCCTCGCTCTGGTCAGGCGCACGTGAGGGAACGTGCTGAGGCCCCTGGGCTTGATGGTATGCCCAGGGGGTCCAGAAGCCCCAGTGCTGCGGGCCCTGCTCCTGGCGACCTTCCGGAAAGACAGCGGCAGGTCTTTCAGAGTCCAAATAGATGCTGTCAGTCCGGGAGGATACAGAGCCTTGTCGGGAGGTCATGGGGGGCCGAAGGAGGATAGCGGCGAATCCAGTGCCCTTAATGACGACGACCTCCGCGGTGCTGGAGATCGGTGCCGTGAGTCGTACCGGTGCCGGGATCGGACCGGGACCTGCGACCAGCGCGGTGCCAAGGAGGTTGACCGGGATCTGGACCTGCAGTGCCGTGAGCAGCTCCTGGAGTCACGGTGCCGGTAGCGGTGGCTGGAGCCGGAGCGGTGCCGGAGTATCTGGATCGCGCGATGATCACTGGTGCCGCGAGTACGACCGGTGCACTAGGATAGCGGTGCCAGGACTGCGAGGCATCGCGAGGGAGACCTCCCTCGGGATCGGTGTCCGGGATCGCGGACCGTGCGTGGCGGTGAGTCTCTGAGCGGTGCCGGGTCGGAGAATCCGGGGACGGTGCCCTCATCGGAGTTGGCTTGCCCTTGGAGAGCCAAACCCGCACCGGCGGCGCCGGGGTTGGGGCAGCCACGGCTCCGTTAAAGCAATCAGGTCCCGTGCCGACGAGAAAGTCTCGGGCGTGGACGGAGGTATCAGCTCTACCCCAGATCTTGGCGGGGAGCTGGGAGGGATCGGACTCGACGGACCCGCCGGCCCGGAGTCAACGAAGCCCTTGCACAGCCAGCACGGCCGGCGTCGGCGTGGGTGCTCCTTAGGGGACCGCTTAGCTGGGTTGAGGACGTGGAGGGTCTCTTCCCAGGAGCCGGTGCCGGAGAAGGCCATGCCGGTGTGTCTTCGCGGTGCTGGAGGGATCCGGTGCCGGAGCCGCGCTCGGTGCCGAAGGCGCGGGGTGAAGTGCCGCTTCCATAAGGAGCGTCCTGAGGCGCTGGCCTCTGTCCCTTTTCGTTCGCGGATGGAAAGATTTACAGATGCGGCACTTATCTGAAATGTGTGATTCCCCCAGGCACTTCAGGCAGGCGTCGTGGGGATCACTGGTGGGCATCGGCTTCTTACAAGTCGAGCACGCCTTGAATCCGGTGAACCAGGCATCCACCGGCGCGCCGGGCGCGGGAGAGGGCTAGAGCCCCGAACCTGAAAACGAAGTAGAAATATATACACAACTATAACTATAACTACAACTACAGTATGCTAAGTAACTATGACTAACTAATAGAACAGTAACGATTGACAAGAGAGAGCTAGGATGTGGAGGTCAGCTATGCCGCGCTCCACAGTTCCAACGACCGACACGGCGGTAAGAAGGAACTGAGGAGCGGGCGCCGGCAGGGGTATATATCACCTGCCATAGTGGCGCCACTCTAGGGGGCGACCTGCCGGCCCGCTGGAGTTGCTAGGGTAAAAGTTTTCCGACGAACGTGCACGCACGGCACGTACACCTACTGGAATGGATATGAGCAAGCACTCGAAGAAGAACTCGGCCCTATTATCAATCCAATAGATGTGCTGCGCTGGTAGATTAACTACTAGGAAGTTTTAACTTGGCATAGGGTATTCCATGGGGGAGTATGTGTTACAAGATGGATTACTCATTTGCAGCACTTCTAAAATGTTAACAACAACGTAAGGACCAATCTTGCAAGTTCTCAGTGTACAGACTTCTAGTCAGCTGCAGTAGGATTCAGCACATGGAAGGTTTGCAGGATTGGGACCATAATGCAATGCAATAAAATAAAATTACTGCATAGATACTTGAGTGTGTCCTAAGTCTACTGTGTAATTAGCAGCAGTAATGGCTAACACAGCTCTTCATTGGCTTCATATACATACCCTTTCTCTGCCCATTTCTAAACAGGAAAGGTGTCAGAAGGACTGATGTGTTCACTTAAATGAGAACAAAAATCTCATTGTAAAAATATAAAATCTGGAAATATGCTGAATGGTGGTATGTTAACATTCTGGCTCAGAATCAAACACTAGAAAGGTATTTGCTGAAGTCTGTGTCAGACTGAAAAGAGTAGTAATATTTCAGCCATTGAACCTTCTTTAAATCAGGGAAAGAATTAAATATGATTTAGTCAAAATATCTTGGCACCTAGACTATATTCTGCTTTGTTTTTTTAAATATAAGCGCAGGATAAAAATAGCCAAGTGAGTTTCTACCTTTATTTTCTGCAGAAAGTAACTGTATTTTTCTAAGATATGACCCAATTGTTTCTCAGAAAGTTACCCTTTAGCAGTAGTATTTCTCCTTTTAAAAAGTGATCCTCTAATATTCATATGGTAGTTCCTGCTAGAGATACTGTCTAGCCATAGGAAGAACAAAGCTATAGTCTTCTAAACATATGAGTAGGATAAGAAATTAGCCAAGCCAACTGAAGGGCAAGTTCAGAAGTATCTTCACAGCAAGATATTTCAGTTTTGTTTTTCTTGTGCAGTTCTGGGCTAGGGTGAAATTATGTCAAACCCTTAACTCTCCAGGAGGTGACTCAGATTATCATGTAGGCAAATGCATGTCGTCTTTACCGTCCAGTAAGAGTTAAACAAAATGTTTTAATGGAACATTTAATAACAAAAGACATTTATGATGTTTACTTAAATTTTCTGGACCATTAAGTATAAATGACATGAGTTATTGGATGCAATATCTGGCCAAAAAATCTTTTTGACCAGTCTGAGTTTTACTACGCTCTGAGCTGCCAGCTTCCCTATTGGAAAAAAATCTGGTCAAATCTTAGTTCTCAGTGGACTCTGGAGTCAGAAATAGCCATTCTTGCCAGAAAGTACCTTTTGAAGTTTACATTAACATGGATATTTATTTATTTTCCCTCTGTAACAATGACAGTGGTTGAGATAAACTGTTTAATTCTAAATAGAAAACACATCTGCTGTTTCTGCATTGTTTGTGGTTGCTGGAGGGGTGACAATTTAAACCAAGTAGCACACATGACATTTTAAGTGAGATGTTGTATGAGGATTTGCAGCTGCTGATTTCTCCCCTTGCCTCTTACAGCAGCATCTGGCGGCATCATTTCATTTTAAGGACTGTAAACCTTTCCATTCTGACCACCACACTGAATGAAAACAATTTTTTTAATGCAGTCATTTTAGTTTTCATTGGGCTGAAAGGCATTTTCTAAAATTCAGCGGGCCGGATCCTCAAATCAGCATAGCTCTCTTGACTGAGGATCACATATTCAAAGGTTTTTAGGTGCCTAAGGATGCAATTAGGTGCCTCGTGGGATTTTCCAACGCTCCTATCTACTCAAGCTAAACTATTGAAACCAAGGGGAGTTATCTGGAGATTCGAAAGCCAGAAGGTACCACTGTGACCATCTGAAATGTTCAGACACTTTTGAAAATTTCATTAGGAGTTTACCTGCATTATTAAGCATTGAAATACCATTGAGAAATCTAATCCTCTTTGATCAGCCGAGGATCTGGCTCATTTTAGGTAGCTTAAATTAATGCTGAGTAAGGAACTTGTTTTCAAGGAGCTCTGCTGAATTAGGAGCTAAGGAAGTTCTTGGGGGCTCATACGAATCCCTTAGTAAAAAAAAAAAAAATCTCCTGTGAAGCTGAATGGAAAGTTTGGATGATTTCCCTCCCTCTGTGGGTGCTTGCTGGGTACTACTACAACATCTCTCCTAGATCATCCCTGCAGCAAGGGGATGTACCCCTGGTGCTCATAAAGCATAAAGTTACTTGTGAAGAGCAAGTTATTTCCTTTGGGCTGGACCAGATCATAACAAATGGCAAGGGTTTTTTTTAAATTCCCAGGGACAATACTCTGCCCTGACCCCAAGGTCTTCATCCCTCACAACTCTCTTTACATAGTACAAACTGAACTCTGTCCTACACTATTAATGTGGCCAGAATAATGTTCAGGAACAAGACATAAACATTTCCTGTTAAGCGCAGCTTTCATGTAAGCGTGCTGCCTCCTTTCCTAGTTATAGTTGTGAGAAGTTATTGCTGTTCCAAGGGGAGAACAAGAGAAATCAGTCCCTCAGCCCTCCTCTCCACCAGCACATGCAGCCCATAGTTACAATACATGCGACAGTAATGTGCTGTCAATGAATGACTATAGCTTCAATCCAGTATGGCATGTATGTCCATGTGTAAAGCATCCTACTGACTATGAGTGCTGTATTTAAACATGTGTATATACTTTTGCTGAGTGAAGTTATATGGGGGAAGATTTCTAGTTTGAACCTGTTTTATAGATGGAACCTTGGAAGACATGATGCTGAAAGCAGGGCCCATAATTTTCTGCCAGATCATGGAATTTCTGGCTGCCAAAGAAACTATCCAACAGTGAGACAGAAAATGAACTCAGAAGATGGCATAATACTTGAGTGGCCATGTTTGTACTGGAATAGCAAGGGATCAGGTCTGGCTCCAGGCACCAGCTCAGCAAGCAGGTGCTTGGGGTGGCCAACGGACAGGGGCGGCACATCCAGCAATTCTGCGGTCCCTCACTCCCTCTTGGAGCAAAGGGCAAGCCGCTGAATTGTCTCTGAAAACTGAAGCGGCGGCAGTAGAGCTGCTACCAAAGTGCTGCAGATCGTGACTTATTTTTTTTTTTGGCAGCACTGCTTGAGGCAGCAAAAACCTTGGAGCCAACCCTGCCATTAAACGAACAAAGCATTTCTGGCAAGGTCCATCTTCATCATTTTAGCCACATTCCTCAGTCGCAAATGAGCCACACTGTTAGAAGAATTCCAGCATTTGGACTTAATTGTATTCCCCCCTCCCACAATACGTTATAGGTGTAAGGACCCTAATTTCTATGAAGATGGGTTTCTTAGGAATTCTGTAACTACTGTTTACAAATTACACTGGACATAAAATAGAATAGACAAAACATTTGAAATGAAATAACCATCTGCACTATTGCAATCCAGCAGTCCTCGCTTTCTCTACCCAGATCACCCCATGAGTAGACACATGTACATATTTTGATTGTCTGCAGATCACATTAGCAAGTGAGTGTGTTAAGAAATCTGAGTAGGACAGGGATCCTTTGACAAATTAGCCTTGTTCTTGTTTCCCTTCCCACACCCACTCATTTATTCTTACTGAGCTTTTGAAATAATTACAAATACTCCTCTGAAGTGAATGGAAAGACTTCTGATCAAAAGTCTACATGCAGAATCATCTCAAACAGATTAAAATTTATGCAGGGTGTGAGAGGGCAGCACAAGGCCCGCTGTACCATTGAAATCTCAAATGGCGGAGCTTGAGTATACAGTGGTTGAAGTGGCCATGTAAGGATGCCTGGGTACATTGCCTGCATCATCCCTTCATAAGCCCATTCAGAACCCTGCTGTTGGGCAGTCTGGGGATCTGTGTTCACACAGACCCAGCAGACTCCATAGCTTGGGGGTGCCATGACTGCTATTGCAGCCCTAGTCCTGGGTTGGTGGGCTAGATTTCACTCCCCCGTGTCCTCCACACACTGCCAGCATAGAACCCAAATAACCAGCTCACACATAGATGGAGCACATTTGTAAGAGGAAAAAAAAATAAGTGTATAAAATCCTGCTAAAATTGTCCCCTATATCTGAACAAAGCAACTAAGTGCAGGAACAACCACACAACCATCCACCATAAAAAAAACAAAACAAATAAAAAATAGCCAACCGCACAAATCTTGAGCTAGAGTTCATAAAAAAGGAGTATAATTTAGATATTCTTTGCAAATGAAGTAGGAAATTCTACTGTAAAGTAATAGCCTTACATGTTGTTGTTGTTGTTCCCTTCCCTTCTTTCTAGCCATGCTTTCTTTACCTTTAGAAACAATACACTAGAACAATTTTCAAAACACTGTATGACTTGGCACAATATTTCACTGTGCATGATCAGTGGACAGCCAGCAAAGCTAGTGCTGATACTGCCATGTTCTGAAACCTGAATTTGTTCCTAATGTATATGTTCCAAGGCCCTGATTCAGAAAAACAGCCACATTCATGGAGAGCACTTAAGCCTGTACTTTCACTTCCTGAACTGGGACCTACGATAGGTAAAATGTGCAGTGTTTAGTATCTCCTCGCAGAGCTTTTTCTCTGCAACTTAATAAAGTGCTGGTGAGAGGCTTATGCAACTTTTAATGAGGGTTGGGTTTTTTTGGTAGAAAATTAAAGACTACTTCTCGAACAGCTCACCATAGATCGGTGAAAAAGATAAAACAAAGCCAAGACATTATGCTCTATTCACATATTAAATAATAGTTACTGCATGTACTTTGAACAGCACATTATGCAAAACTAAGGCAGGATCCAAAGTTTATAGAAAGATTCCTAGGCCTAATAGGCAGGCTAACACTAGAATACAAATGTTTCCACACCACTCTGTCCTTACTTGCATCATTCCGGGCTAGATTTGCCAACTGTCATTTGCGGATGTGAGCTTAGCAGCAAAAGTTTCAAACTCTGGCACCTAATCTGTAACTGTTGCATTTTGTAATAAGTTTTGAGATGTCCTTATTTAACTCAATAATATTCTAAAAGAGGAGACACATGGATTCTAAGACACAGCACTGGAAAAAAACATTTGTGAAAAATCTTCTCAGTGCAGGAAGGGTTTCAAAGAAAAACTTTATGAGCATGCTAAAGCATAAGAGGCTATATAGCCCATCTAGGTTTGGTTTCTGGCTCAAAGTTGACAAACTGGAATGTTTTTGATGCCTGCACTAGTAAATGTCAATTATGTTGTATACAAAGTTAGAAAAATCTTACAATCTAAGTACAGTAAGTAATTTCATGCTGGTTGCGATAGATGTCTGAGCAGAGGTAGTATTTTTGTGTGTTTCTTTAGTGCCTAGCATAATGGGGTTCCTGTTCCATGATCGGAGCTCCCAGACAAGAATAAAAACCACCACCACCACTAATAATAATAATAATAATAATGGCTAACACTGCTGACAACCCAGATAAGATCGGTCAGAAAACACTGATTATACAAATCCCTCTTCACATGTACGTGGATTATAAATATGGACTAGACTAAGTACACAATCTGCTCTGAGCCAGAGGCAACAACGAAGGAGCACTGCACCAGTAATGGGTCAAGGAGGGAATTGTGTCTCTGCAATGCACAAATTCTTTCCCTGCTTCCCCGTTTAGTTCAGGGAGGATCTAGTCAGCTTCTGATATAAACTAGAAGCTGATGACTTCCCCCTCTGCCCTGGATCAGATGCGCTGGCCGGCATGATGGTGGCTCGATCCATGCTCCACCCCATCCACCTATGAGAGGTGCTGCTCTCCTGCTGCAGTTACCTATGGTGCAGGTAGTCCACACAGGGAGGAAAGGGGGCACCTTGTTTGCACCCCCTAGCTGTACTGTGATATTGTAAGGGTGGGTTATAATCCTGCCCTATGGCCGGAATTATAACTTCTTTTATCTAGTGCCTTCTAACACTGGTGGCTCATGCGTGTGTTTTCAGAAGAAGCAGATGCGGGAACCATTCACAGTTCCACTTTTGGGCTCAGCAGAAATGAGGGAGCTCATGGAAGGCCAGAGGGCCTTCCGCCTATTCAGTGGAAATTTGGCAGTCCCTAAGAATCATTTAAGCCTTTCATAAACCCAAATAAAAAGCAGGCTTCATTCTAATACCCCTTTTAGCCCTGTCCCCAAGAAAACCCTCATCCTGATTAACTACCAAACTGGAAATATTCCTCTAATGGTTATGAAAACTTAAACAGCTGGTCTAATGTGATTACAATTTTTATAACTTTCAATTACTAGTTACTTGATTATTTTTAACCAATTAAGGAGCTCGTTTTGACTGGCTATGTGTGACAGAATAAGTCTTGGGTCACATCAGGTGATGCATCCCCATGACTGTTCCATGTCTCAGCTATTTCAGAGCAGTATAACTACCCGACAGAATTTTCTTTCAAAAACTTTTGGCCTGTATGTCCAGCCCTCCTCCTTCAAACACACACTTTAACAGGAGAAAAGAAATAGCAAAAAGGGAAGTTTCAGAGAGTGGAGCTGTGGATCCTATGCTTGCAGGTACAGGGACTTGGTAAGTATTGTGTTTGTTCCATCTTTGTTTGTGCTCTGTAATGGTTGTGTGGCTAGACTGTGGGTCCCCTGAATGTATAGGTGAGACAGTTTTGTGTTTCAGTGAGGGCCTTGTTGCTAGGAGAGAGCAGAGCAATGAGGCTTAGCATACAAAATCAGTTGCTAGGTGAACAAGCAAAGCAAACTGGATGAGTTTCAGTGGGACTTTAGAGAGAAAGTGTGATTCCTGTTTTAGATACAGATCTACAGCAGATGGCAGACATGGATGAGGAAACAATTACTGTCCCTTGCTCTGTTTTTCCTTCCAGCAGAAAGGAGAATAGATTTCTTGTGTATAAAATGCAAGCTGGTGGCCATACAGGAGGAGAAGATACATGGTCTGGAAGCATAAGTTGCAACATCATGCAGAATTTGAGAGAACAAAGACGTCTTGGTCAACCAGATTTGGAAATCATTGTCAAACACCAGAGGAAGGATGGGAGATGAGGGAATTGGATAGTGTAGAAAAAAAAGACAAGACAGTGACTAAGAAGGTAAGAGCCAGGATGCATTTAACAACTAGAATTATCAAATCATTTTCAGATATTCAACAAGTCAGCTCAGAAGAACCTGTCTCTGGAGGAATGGAATAAAGAACTAGATAAGACATACTTGGTGACCTTATGGTATGAAATAAGCAACCACGAGAGGTTCTGCAGCCGTCCTAAGAATGTCAATATGCAATGCATCATTGGCAACTCCCTATTAAGAAGAACAGACAGAATTTGGCAAGGGACACACTAGGACAATTGTCTTCTTGAGTAAAGATAGGAGATGTAACTGCAGGATTTGACAGGATTATGCAGTTGTTGGACAAGAGTTCACTGACAGTGACACAATTGGAATCAGGGGCATCGTATCACATGGAATTACACAGATTATAGAAGATTTCAGGCAACTTGAAAGGGAGTGGAGGAAAAGGAAAGTCCAAGTGGTCTTCTCAAAGATCTTATTAGCCCAATGAGCGAGAAAAGGCAGAAGATATTGCAGATGCACAATGGGCTGCATGACTGGCTGAATGTTTTGGTTTAACATTGCACCACATTCTAGTGGGAGAGGGTAATGCATGAACAGGACAGCCTCCATCTCATAGGTAGCAGACTTCTGGTTAGAGACAAGCTGGAACAGCTAGGAGAGCATGAAACTACCAAAACAAGGGGAGGGTAATAAGGGAGCAAATGCAGTACAAAACTCAAGATGTCATGAACAAATTGAACTGATGTGGCAAAGAACACAAAAAGAAAAGTTTTCAGTTACTTATACACCAATGCTAGGAGTCTGGGTAACAGATTAAAGGAATTTAAACAAACACACACACACACCTGGATGAGAGAAGTATATAGTGGGCATTACAGAAACCAAGTGAAACAATTCATTTTTCTGGTTATAAGCTGATCAAGAGGGATCAGTCAATTGGGTAAAAGGTGTAGGGGGAGTCACTCTACATTAAAGACACCATTACCTTTTTTAGAATTATTAATAACCCAGAAACACAGCATCTCGAATACATGTAGATCAATGTGCTTACAAAGCCGAAGAGAGTCTACAGTTGGGGGAGGGGATGGAGGGGATCTCTTACAGGCCACCAAATCCAACCAGAGAACAGGATGAGTTAGTCCTTACAGACAGGTGCTTAACAAATTGTCAAAAATGGTGTTTTTTAGGAGAGAGTTCAGTTTTGGAGAAATATACTGCATGCTCATGCAGTCAGTAATAAGTCATTCCAGGTATTAAAATTTATAGATTTTTCTAACACAGAAGGTACTGCACTTGATATGAGGTAACTATTTTGGTCCTCATTATTCAGGGATCAAGACAAATTAGTCACTGGAATGGATGTTGGTGGTTGTCTAGGGACTAATAATTGTGTTCTGATTACATTCAATATAGGTAAACAGAACATTCCTCCTTGTGCTTGTGGTGGGAGCAGCACATGGAGAATCTGGAGACTTCCCTCACCACTCTCACCCTAGGAGCCAGAGACCTCCCAGAAGGGCTGGTGAGTATGGCCAGCGAAGGGGGCGGGGTATGATGAAGATGCAGGGTGTGATGGAGGTGTGGCGGGGTGTGATGAAGGTGTGGAGGGCGCTGGGCTATGAGGGAGGTGTGTTTGTTTTGGGGTGCTAGACAGTTGGGGAGATCTGTGTGTGTCAGGGCAGTGGGCAGTGTGGGTCTGTTTGGGGCATTGTGTAGTTGTGGTGGTGGGGCTGTGGGAAAGTGCACTGAGAGGGAGGGGAAATCTGTGTGTACTGGGAAACTAGTGAGTGGGGGGTTCTGTGTGGGGTGCTGGGCAGCTGTGGTGGGGCTGTGGGCAGGGGGCGTTGGGCAGGGTGTGTGTGCACAGCACTGTGCATTTGTGGTGGAAGGGTTGTAGGGGGTTTCTGGGCATAGTGGATCCAGGGGGCACTAGGCAGGGGAACTGTATGGCGCAGCATGGGCCCACCCCCAACAGGAAGGGGCATGCTGGTAGCACAGGGCCAGGCAGACCAGTGCGCCTCTGGCTCCAGTCAGGGCTGTGCACATGTGTCTGTCATCATCCTCTCACCCCACCCCCACTTGCCCAATGTGTCCTGATATTTCACTCTCGCAATCTGGTCATCCTATCCCATCCTAACAGACAATGACCAGGCCTCAGTTATAAACACCTTTGTCACCTCTTGTTTGGACTATAGCAACATGACATACCTGAGCATGAAGTCTTCAGCATTCAGGAAATTCCAACTCGTACAGAATACTGCAGCACATCTCCTGAGCAATACAGGCTACCATGAGCACTACATACCTGCCCTTTCTTGACACAGTCTTTCCATAGAATTAATCAAGTTCAGAGTCTCACTGCTTATCTTCAAGATGATCAGTGGCCTGGGCCCAGGATATCTGAAAGATTCCCTAAACTCCAGAACAAAGACTTTTGTTGACAGCTCTGCTGATCAAGCACACTGGTACTTTCTACAACAAGGGAAAGCTCATCTGTGTGGGAGATGGACCTTTTTGTTCTTCCAGAAACTAAACACCATCACAAACCTCACCACCTTCTGCTTCAAGTGCAAGGTTCATTTCTTTGACCTTGCCTTCTCCAACACATAGCAACATGTATGTTTAAATAAAACAAACCAAAAACCCTGCCAAAACAAGATACTCCACTGCACACACTTCTATCCCAGGAGAGAAGATGAGAGAATAAACACTATGACAGATTTCAAACAGTGCAGTAGAAAGCACTCAGATACTGCAGTGATGAGCATCATAAGAACCTCTGTAGAATATACTCCACCTATTGTTAGGCATTTGATTTAAATACTGCACAACATTCTGTTTAAAAAGTGAGCATTCTGCTACATCAATACAGCACATTTTGAATTGATTAAGAAATGGCTAATTGACAAGTCTCAAAGTAGTTGCCAATAAGGAAGAGAGTAATTGAATTTTACTGACATTCAGTGATGACTCCCCGCTGGCAACTAATGAGTGCTGTGGGTATCAGCAGTATTAGGCCCAACACAATTCAACATTTTCATCAGTGAATTATATTTACTTCCACAGACTTTATCAGTAGTGACTTTGAGATGACTCAAAGATTGGCAGAATGATAAATAATGATGAGGACAATAGTCCTATGGAGCAATCTGGATTCAAACATAAATTGTTATATATCTAGGAAGAAGGAATGCAGGCCACACTTACTGAATGGGAGACTATGTAGAATCTTGAGACGTCATCTAGGTCTTGCCTCACAGTGGGAGGGAATGGACAAGTATACTCACTCCATCCCTGAGCCATGTTCATCCAACCTGTTCTTAGAAACTTCCAATGATGATGATTCCATAACCTCTCTTGGTAACCTATTCTATGAACTCCTTTTACTGGCCCTATTTGCACACACACTGTTACCAAAGTTTACCCCTCCATGTGGATATTTGGTGTAGTAGTTGGTTGTGTTAGCATTACAGACCAGTCAAATCTCCAAAGAGGCAGACATTCTATGCAGAAATTCATGAAGCAACTTCCTGTCTGTGCAGAATAGGGTCTTATCATACAAATCCTTAGGGAATGCTTAAATATAGGTGTCACCAATGATCATCACTAACTGCAAAAATTGCTCAGATAATTACAATATTTTTATGACAATAGCAACTTTGTCACTTCTTTTACAACTTCAGAGTCAAAGTAAACAAATGCAATGGATTACATCAATTGAGTATGTCATTTAGCTATTGGTGAACCTTGCAGCTTACTCATGATATGAAGTCTGATTACCAAAAGATTCAAAAATATGACCCTTGACTACTTCCCAAAGAGACTTCTGTGCATGACAGGATGTAATTTGGAAGAAAAACAAGATGCATTTTGGTGGATGCATCTCAAAGTATTGACCTGCATCTTTTTAAATACCATTCTCTAACTATTAGGACAAAAATGAAATGCTCCTATTCCAGAAAAATCCTTCACCTGCCCTCACTGTAGTTCTTTTCCATGTAACTTCAATATAGCATTAATATTGAAATAATGTTTCAAATATTGATTAGTTCAATAAAAATCAAAATTTGCATGAACAAGAGAGTTTATTAAAAGTAAAGGTGTTGCCTTTAAAGTTACAACATTTTTAGGACAACATACAAGACTGGGAACCATTTTGTATGTCTCCACAAGCTGTGGGTTTGCATTTCTATGATCCAATTAAAAAGGAATGAGGTGGAGATATTCTGGATAACTCTGTATCTGTGGCTAAATTCGACTGAAGTATACAGCAGTGAGGCTCGGTATGAGTCTCACAGGAAAACTAAAGACATTAGCTGGCTCAGCTAAACGTAGGAATAAGGTAGTATTTCTTTAAAACAGTTTGCTAACACTCTAGTGGTCTTCACTGTTTTTTGTTTTAGAAGCCATCAGAAACCACTCAGAGCAGCAGTATACATTAAGATAGGCCTTGTATGTCTGTATATAGTTAATAAATGTGATAATTTGGGAGCCAGCTGTGACCAAGAAATGTCTTCATATTATTTTTGCTGTACAAGCAAAAGTAACGCTATTCGTAAGTGTTTCTAATATCTGTTACACAATTAAGCTGATCAAGTCATTTTTCCTGTTCTTAATTCAAACAAACCAACGTTCCTAGAGACATCTTCATTTGTAGGCATCATAATTTCTGTAAAAACATTGCAGCTGGATTTGCAGCAGATTGGCTGAATATTGTTTTTGTGTTGAATTGTACACGCATATTGCATATTTACTAACAAAAACACAACACAATAAAAACTGTGGTAATATATGTTTGTCAGACCTGAAATAAAGGCTCACCTCTGGGAGTGGCATGTGCTCAGATAGTCATAGAAAAGTAATAGTCACAGGACTGTGCATGTGGGGTTACTCAATATGTATTTTGTCATACAGACAGTCTTGAGTCTAGCTCCTTATTCAGATGCCAAGCATAGTATGGAAGTGGGGTGGAGGTATAGTATGGGGAGGCATACCACACAAGAATGAAGCTTTGGGTCAGAATGACTTAGCCCAGCACATTCAGAACAATCTGATGTTCATGGGGACATGTCACTTTGGGTGACCTGAGATGCATAGCGGTGAACAGCCAATCAAAATCTAGCTCCTTGTTAATTATAACAAATAAGTAATTCATAATTTAAATATATCACATTCAGGAAATTTCTAAAAAGTTAATCTTACTGATATATTTAAATAATTTTGGCCTTTGAATAAAGAGCTGGGAACTAACTTCAGTCTCTCACTTTTCAGACTTACCTATGAGAACCCACATCACAGTTTCCTTCAGAGCCCTCTAGCGCACAAGAAGGACCAAGAAACTCCTTAAAATTACAAGATACCACTATAAATTAGAGTTTTCAATATACTGTAGTTACTCCTGTACTGAGCTCAACAACTTGTGTTGATGTCTGCATATTTACCAGAAAGGCTTCTGTTACGTTCACAGCATACACACCAAAATTAGATAAAAACAAATACTTCTGGTGGGAGGTTCTAGTGTACACTACTTTATTTCTTAGTATTCAGAATAAGACACAAGAATCCCAAACCAAACTAAACAGGCTGTTCCCTAAGAGAACTCACCCATTGCTTTAAACTGTCTCTTTCCAGACTGACTCAGATTAGTTTGCACACTTCATTACAGAGCCCCCAGCCTACAAGCCAAACTAGGAAACCTCAACTCCCCTACTCTTAAACTGATAGCTTGCAATTCTAATAGAGTCCTCAATACACAACAGCTGCCATTTACACCCTATCAAATGTTGCGTCTTCAGGTAACCCCTTTTGGATGAAGGCAGGCACCTCATTTACCTCATTTATCATTCCCTGAGCAGTGACAGTCCTGTGGTCTGGTTGCAAGGTATGGGGTGCAGTCCTCTTGCTGTTCCTCTTAGCAAGCCCACCCTGTTTCAGGGGTTATAAAACAGTCCAATCAAACAAGATATTTCCACAGCTCACCAGTCTCTATACACCCCTCCTGCATGCAGAGAAGGAGAAGCAGTCTTTCAGACTGAGGAAATCTCAGTTCTTTAACCTTCTGTATGGCTAATGGCCAAGGCTTAATCCCTGGGTTTCATCTGAAAAAACAAACTGGCCCTTCTTTTCTCAGAAGGCACATGCTGGCAGTGCTCTCAAACTATTCGTCAAGACATAACCCAAACCCCTAACCTGGGAGCTCTAGCTCAGTTTGTTTTAGAATACCATTCCTAGGCCTGAGAAGCTGCACAGGTGCAGTAGGCTGAAGCTGATTGTCACCACAGGCATTCTTTAACCCCTTTTTGACTGGTGTATATGGGGGAGGGGAGTAATCTGCTCCACCACACACTCATACAAAGTGGATGTGAAATACTACTATTATTCGCACAAATGTAAGTGGCTTCACAAGGCAGTGGAGAATCAGACCCAAAGTGAACAGGAGTACTTGTGGCACCTTAGAGACTAACAAATTTTTTACCCAAAGTGGTCAATTATTGGTCATTTTTTCTCATGTTTCATATACTCAAACACTACATTGATTTAATTCTTATTTTCAGTCTACATGTGTAATGTTTTTAATATAAAAATAGATAAATGTATTATATCATTAGTAGAAGGGCTAACAATTTTTCAACCAAACCTTTTATTGGATAGAAAATGGCAAAGGAAAATTTTGCAAAACACATTCCATTTTCTTAGATTTTTTTTTTCATTTTTATGTTGCAAATATTTAGTGTTTGGTTGTCAAACACCAGGAAAAAAATCTTTTTCTAAAAAATTTTTTGATGAAAACCCGAACAACTTCAAAGAAAAATTTCAACAAGTAAACAATTACATTTTTGTCTGAAATGTGTGGAAGGAGGCAGCAGTGGCTCCAAGCACAAGCGCTCCAAGCGTGTGCCTGGGGCGGCAAGCCACGGGGAGCACCTTGCCAGTCCCTGTGAGGGCAGAAGTCAGGCAGCCTTTGGCGGTGCGCCTGTGAGAGGTCCGCTGGTCCCGTGGATTCGGCAGCAATTTGGCAGCAGGTACGCTGAATCTACGGGACCAGTGGACTTCCTGCAGGCAAGCCGCCAAATCCGCAGGTCTGGGGACCTCCCACAGGCAGGTCGCCGAAGGCAGTCTGCCTGCCTTGCTTGGGACGGCAAAAAAGCTAGAGCCACCCCTGGAAGGAGGGAATAGTTTCCTGAGCAGCTGTAATTGTGAGCAGTATTCACAATATAAAGTGTTCAAAGTTAATATTGAAAATCACCAACTTCATTAGAAATCTCAGAAAGTCAAAGACTGAGGAAATGTGTCAAAATTAAGCCTTGATTAAAGTCAGAGAAAGTTTAACAAAGCTGGAATTAGATTTTAAGAAATATGACTCCCAGTCCTGTACTCAGTCCACACTTCTGCAGCAAGTATTTGAAGTGAACCAAAGCAATAAGGGTTTTTATTTTTTCCTTCTAACCAAGGCACATTCTTGAACCTGTGCACAGCTTATTGCAGAATGAGGCCCTAAAAGACTCTTTACCACCAGCTCGCTTGCACAAGTATATGTTATTTAGTGACATCTGGAGTTAAAACAGTAAATGGTCAGATTTTTGTTGATGTTTCGGTTGCATTTTAAAAGCTATTTAATTTTTTATTCCTATAAATCATTGGAATTCAGTGGTATGAAAAAGCAGAAATGTTTGGGATTGTGATGATTTGATTAATAGAACTATGCTCCCAAAAAAGATACAGTTCAATTTAGGGAGCCAGGAGGATCATCCATCAGTATATAGCACACACTGAATTTCTTGCAATTCCAGGAAAGGGCAAGGGGATGGGGATAGGTGGACCTTGGTCCTTCTTTTCTTTTCTGAAAAATCTGGTTTGACATCTGAGCCATGAAAATCTATACACTTTCATTTTAGTCTTAAAAATCCCACCCACAAGTAGTTTAGTTGCTTATTGTTGGAAACATTTTCTTCTCCAGGAAAAACATCAAACTTCTCATAAAGTTTCTATAAGACAAATATGTGCAGCCCCTGTGATTTTTCATATTATTTACTTCTATTGCTATTGAATTGGGTCCAAATGTTTGCAATATGATTAGTTAAGAAATGTAAAAAATTTAAATTATTAGCTGTTTATAGGCTGCACTCTTACCCCACAGCCTACTTCTTGTTGTAAGCCCTGTTATGCAATAGAGCAGTGGTTCCCAAACTGGGGTTCATGAAATTTTACAGGAGGTTCTCAGGAAAAAATTCCCTCATGGTGGACAGAACTGTCCCTAGGGACCCCAAGCAGCACGATGCCAGCAGCTCCTGGACTTCCAAGAGCTAAGCAGATCAAAACAAGCCTATCTGTTACACTGAGGAGATGTAAACTTCAAGAATAAGAAATGGAAAGGGAGGTGGATATTTTTTGCTGTTTTAAAATTAAATAGGCTGCTAGTCTTGTTGTTAAAATTATTATGAAGAACAAGTTTAAGCTTTGTTGTAACATATGTTGTTTGCCTGGACTGCTCAAGACCTGAATGCTTGTGTAGGAGGAACTCTTTGAGTTGGCTTCTTAAATATCTTCATGCTGTTTCACATCTGACACTCCTTGATGAAACATAGAAGCCTAGTCTTATAACTGGCTTATTCAAAGTGATACAAGCTACAAAAGTGAGATCTTGGAAGAGTGCTGCCATTTTCATAATGTAATAAAATGCGGTAATGACAAATAATTAATAATACATAGAGTGTAATAAGCATGTCATAAAAACAAATTTTATATTTCCAAGATCACTGCTTTTATAATTTATACTCAGGTAGAGGAGAAAATCCCTGGAAACATTCATTTTTAGGAGGGGGTTCGTGAAACTTGACATTTTAGCGACAGGAGTTCACAGATTGTTAAAGTTTGGGAAGCACTGCAACAGTGTATTGCCATAAATAGGACTTAGGCCTTCACTATCTTTTTGGAAGAAGCTGTAGCATACTTCAAGTGATTTTTTAGTATGTGTGCTACTTTATCTTCATTATAAAAAACAACTTGGATATGGGCTCTGAGGAAAATTTACGGTCTCTCCCTGACACAATTAAGTTACAAATGTCTCATTAGAGACTGCCAGTTTACCTCAGATAATGACTCTTAAGCATTTATTTCAAAGCTAGTTTCCAGACTGTTTTTCTTTTTAACTTGCAGTACTTTAGTGTTGTACTGATTTTTATGAATGTTTTTAAAGGGGCACTATCTCCAAGGGCATGCCATAAATATTGGCGTGTTTGGAATAAGAGTTAAGATTCCAGAGGCAAAAAAAACCTCAAAAAACCCTAAGTTCATGAAGATCTAAATTAAAGCATGTGATGGAGAGAGAAAGAATCATGATTAAATTCAGGCTCCACAGAAACTTCAGTCATCAGAAAACCCTGAACACAAGGTGTCAGAGGACAAGCTTTTATATCATCAGAACAAATTCTCAGTTACTGACATCAAACTGCTTTGAAACCTTTTTGTTCATGCCATATGCCACAAATACAGTATCTATGTATATTTGTTTTTAGTGTTCTGTGTCTATTTTACTAACTCTTCCGATGATTAAAAGTGAAAGTAGAGGTTATAGTTTAATGTACTTGCCCCAACTCAGATATTATGATGATGATTATAAACACCTAGTTGGACAGACTTCAACTACTTGTTTACTTTTTTGCACTTAAACTCTGCTTGGGAAAAAAATTAGACAAGTCTGTTTCCAGTCGGTTTTACTTTATGGTTTTTATACAATATCACAATGCTCTTTCATTAGAGTTTTCAGTAAATCAAATCAAGTAATTCTTGATTCACAAATTCACATATATTTTCTACTCGTTCATATAAAACTTTGTTTTTTATAAAACCTGCCCTAGACTTTTGGGAGTAAAATCCCTTATGTCATGACTGTAAATGAGCATCTTTTAAATTTTATTCTATTAGTTATGGTTGGTGAATCATTTGCCAAAGATATTTGGCTCACCAAAGCATCACACTCTGCTTTCTGGGCCTGCGTTCACACTAATGGATTTTTCTTTCTCCTACAAAGCACACAGATGTGTGCTCATCTTTCCCTCTGTTGTGTTCACTGAACTTTACTAATCCAGGTTCAATCTCCTGTTTTATTTTCAGGTATTTGTCACACTATAAATGAAAAAAAAACAAGCATCACAACCTATCATATCAATATATTACATGCCACTAACAAGGAAGTTTGATTATATTAAAACTTCCTTTAAAAAAAACAAAGTAGAATCCCTGGCCTAAATTAACCCTTATTTTCTGCATAAGAGTCTCTGGGCTAAGGGTTCTTATCCTGAGTTTCCTTTTAAATGTTGCAGAAGTGATTTAGTCAGAGTTAGTATCCTCCCCTTTCCTTAATGTCTGCACAGGACTGGGACTGAAGCTTCCTTTTCACATCTGCAGCTGGAGGAGACCCTAAGTTGTTTGATCTATTGCTAGTGTAGAAAGGCTAGAGGGAGTGCTGCCTCTCTACCACTGTCCCTCACATTTATACCCTGCAGCTGGTCCATGTCAGTTGCTCCACAAAGAAAGGTGTTTGGGAGAGTGGCACAGAAGACTTTATGACACAGCTTCCAACAGAAACCCTTTAGGTCAGCAGAAGATAACACAGTCCCCCTGCAGCAGCTGGACTGGAGTCTCTGATGAGAGGGGATGAGGAGCCAGAAGACCCAAGTGCATAGAGGGAGCTTCTTCTTTCATGGGGCTGAGAGGCTTTGGTCCCTTGTGTCTCTATGACTTCCCATGGCCCTCCTACTGAGAGGAATAAGCCAACATTTTCAAACTTGAGTGCCTAAAGTTAATCACCTAAATAAGTAGTCTAGTTTTCAGAAACACCAAGTACTATTATTTCCACTGGATTCAGGGCTTGATCTTACACTCATTGAAATCAATGAACTTTAGTGGTTCAGGAGGAATCTGCTTCTGAAGATATTGGCCACAATGAGTCTGTTTTGTCCGGTCTTTCCAGTGTAAGGAGATTTGACGCAGAAGTTAATTTCTTGTCCCATGTCAGGTTAACAGCCTTTCAAGTCCCCTTTGACTGGCTACCTTCCTCACCTCCCTGCTGAGAACAGCCAATCACAGCTGCCATAGAAAGTAGGCTGAGTTCTGTCCCCTTCCTCAGGGGACCAGTGTTTGGGGCAGGGAGTAGCAGATACTTTTACTGAAGGCATAAAGGGAGGTGGGGACAGAATGAACACAGCAACTCAAAGCAGCTCTGTCACACAGGCCATAGGAGGAGGAGAAGAAGATACGTGCTGGAGCTGCTCCCCTACCCCAGGCTTAGTAGAGGAGGTGAAGAGCCAGTCCCTGAAGTTGCCCACTCAGTCCAGAGGGGTGAAGAACCTACACAGCTGCAGGATGAAGGCACACAAACATTGGGAGCAAGGGGCAGCTGTGGGACTGGAGGGACACAGGATGAATTTGAGGAGAAGCAATGTTTTATGAACTGGTGTAATCTGATGTCAGATGGGTCTTCCAGTTAGAGCACCTGCAGGGGAGCCAAAAAAAAAAAAAGAAAGAAAATCACATTGCACAGTAGATTTAAGGAAGTTGGCAGTACTGTAGCCTATTCTCCCCCTGACCAGCCCTTGCCAGCCTGGGAGGGTAAGTTAAGGGATTTATACAATCAAAAGTAAAAAAAACAAAAACAAAAACAAAAAAAAACACCACAATTTTTTTAAATCTCCTTTTTGGACCAGTATTGACTTTTGACCCTCCTGGTTGGCAGTGCTGTAATGTACAGGAAACTGAAGCTCCTCACTGTTTCCCTGGCCAGGTGGCACCCTCTCAAAGGTTTCTCTTTGAGAAAGGAGTGAGCTGGGCCTAGGTAGTATAGAAAAGAAGTGTACTTTTATTTACAAGTCCTGATTACTTAAATTATTTTTAATGACAGGGATGAGTGGGGTGGAGAAGAATTTACCATGCATTCAAGAGTAATTACCAAGATACAAGAAGGAAGCAACATTTTAACAGTAAAAGCAATTAACTTACCAGTAATAAATGACTTTAACTGGATTCCTGTGCTATCAGATATTTGAGCTACAGCCTCTTTCACCCAACTACAATATTCAGTTAATAGATAACGTTTGACACTGAGAACAATGCAAATTCGAGCCCTGATCTGGCAATGCGCTCTTTGCAGGCAGAGTCCCACGGACTTCAACAGAGCTCAGGGACAGCCACCCATGGGTGTCTGCCCATTGCAGGATCTGGGCTGAAAAGCACCACTGTATGTTCACATAATAGATAAGTAGAATTCTAACTATCCAAACTGCTTCTGAGACTCTAAATATGTTTGGATAGTCAGGAGTCAATAGACCAGAAATGCCCTTAGGAGCTCATTGGAAGGGTAATAGGTATAACAGTCTATTCACCCCCAAGGCACTTCCTCCTGGCTACTCTAGGGATTAGCAACTGCCATGTCTGCCACCCCCTTTTGTTGCACATCTCTCTCTTTCTTTCTCTCTCTAGATCAGGTTGCTCTCTCTTCATGGCTTGGCTCTCTTGCCAAGTCACTGTAGTCCTCCATATCCGGTGTATCAAAGTCTCTCCATCCAAAGTAGCAGTTTTCCCTTCACTACCCAAACTGTGCCACTTATCCAATAGCTAACAGGGGAAAACACATTCACCCTCTGCTCCAAGTTCTAGTCCAGTGACTATGTCTAGCAACTATGGTATGTTCACTCCCAAACTCCATTACTACTTCCCTGGACTTCTTCCTACAGCATAGTTGCCCCCTGGGTTTACCAACCCAAGCACCAAGAAAGTGATTACAAACTATTTCCTCTACCAACCTTCCTCCACCAACTTCTTGGCTTTATACCAGCCCTATCTGTTCCTTCTCAGCTGGGTTCCATCATCAATCAGGCTGTCAAGCCCGCAGCTCTCCCCCAGGTTAATTAACCTTATTTAACTTGTTCTGTGGTGCTTTGGGGGTGAACACTCTAGCAGAGTAGGGGCTGAATATATGGGATCTATTATAGTTAAAGGTATACTAGTGGGTACCTATTGAAACAGTGGCATATATACATACAGATCTCAATGGCTGAAATAATCACAATAGAGTTAAATAGAAGACTTGCAAAACTGGTTTTGTAAGATTTCAGGCTGAAACCAGGTGATGTTAAGCATTTTTGACTGACTTTTATTTTGATTACAGGGTTTATTCAAACTTGAAATTCAAATCTAAGTGGACAGTTTTAGCTGAACTCTCCCACCATTGCAGCTCTCATCAGTGCTAGCAATTATGAGAGTGCTAATGTATGCTGGCCACTATAGTTTTTACCATCATGTCATCCAGTCCTGCTCTGAGCAAAGGACTGATTATGCTGAACCCTGCTTTTATGTACACATACTACTTGTCCAGCATGGAAAGTGACCCTCAATCCGGTATTGAGGTTACCTTGCTTTCAGTGAAGTGTGGAAAGTCTCCCTGAAGTCTTGCTGCTGCTTTAAAGCCCTCTGCTGGAATGTTTGCTACACACTCTGGAATGCCAGAGTACCTGAAGCACTGTAGTAGCATGGGCTATTTTTTTTTATTCCTGCTGTCACCCCGCCCCACAATGCCCGCTCCCACTGCTCCCACATTGTTTCTTGCATTTTTATCCCGCTCCCACCCACAAAAACCTTAGATCCTGCAAATCCCATATGAGAGACATTAAACATTTCTACATTAAAAACGTGAGATATTTTAGGGGAAATAGTGTGTAACTTGTATGAATAAGATTCCAGCTAATAATGACAACTGTGATATGGGGAGGAACTCTATTAAACAATTTAAAAATGTAGAGGTGGCAAGTATGCCTATAAGGTTTTAAAAAAAATATCAAACAGGAAAGTTGAAAGAGGGGGCCACCATGGACACTTTAGGTCAGATTTTCAAAGGAGCTCACTACCAATAGCTCCCATGGAGGCACCTAAATACAAGGTCAGATTTTCAAAAGTGCTCATCAGCACCCAGCAGCTCCCAGATTTAGCCACTTCAACTTGGCACCTAAAAGAAAGCTCTGCTCTTTTGAAAACGTGACCTCAATCCTCAGCACTATGCACTTTTGAAAATCTGGCCTTGCACTCCTTTAGAAACCTTCTTATTGTTTCATAATAAGAACCACACGAGTCTGCTGAGAGTCACACTAAAGCACTGGACTATAAAACATTGTCAACCCATTTCTTGGGTGATTTAACAGCCACATTCAAAGGACTTTAGTTAATGGAGAATATGAGAGTCAGCTATACTATACACTGAAGAACAATCACCTGCAATTTCTCTGTTAGCGTTCTGGTGCACCCGACTGTTGGTAATTTAAGTAAAGCAAAGATTTATGTGACCATAAGTTAAACTATTCTTCTGGAATGAATAAGATCTTAAAGTTTAGAAATCCTCAGACTATTTTCTAAACAAAGATGTGGGAAACTATTAATGTTTATATTAAAGATTCCCATGAGGATTTATTTGGTCCTTGTGGAATATGAGCAGCAATGTCTTGTAAAATCCTACTGTAATTGTCAACATTTTTACATGAGGAATCCTAGATATATAGAAGAGTGGAACAACTTCATGTTGTGGGGAATGTCTTACCTGTTCATTAGCTACACAGGTTTCGGATGTCAGAAAGGTTGTCCAAAGCTAACCAGATGTCTGAACAGCTGTGTTTCGAAAGCTATCAGTGTCGTAGAAGGAAGTGTGATAGTAGCATAGAGGAATAATAATACAGATCTGATTCGCCTCTGGTATCAGCTTTGTGTGAATGTAGCTCCATTGACTTCAATAGAAGCTACTCCTGATTCACATCACTGTGAGAGATGAATCAGGCCCAGAGTGCTTGCAAAAACAAAACGAAAACAAACAAAACCCGAACACTTCACATCACTGCTGAGTTTCACACCTCTCTTGTAGAAATCTGTGGGTCAGTGGAACTACGTTATGCCTATAGGGGTTGATCCAAAGCCCAGGGAGGTCAGAGGAAATATTCTTCTTGACTTTCATATGCTTAGATCAGGCACATAGCGAGGATGTTAAGTGTCTATTTATTACTCATTGAATAACTTTTCACAGAGGTATCTGCTGTGTACAGTGTATAATGCAAATCTGGGCACTGGAACTGAAAAAATCATCCTTTGTATTATACGCACAGAGAGATACATGATTATATTAAGTCCTGAAGTGAAATCCTGGCTCCTTTGAAGTCAATAGCAGAACTCCCATTGTCTTCAATGGGATCAGGATTTCAACCCGAGGGTCTGATTCTCCACTCCATCACATCAATGTTATGCCAGTGAACTCTCCTAAAATTACTGGGGTTACCTTGACATAAAACTGGTAAAACCCAAAAGAAAATCTGAATACAAAGTGTCTATTAAAAGAAAAAGAATTACTGCAGTTGTGGAATAACTGTTTTGTAAAGTGTAAATTAACTCAGGCCTGGTCTACACTATGCGTTTAAATTGATATAAAGGGCTCTTTAAATCGATTTCTGTACTCCACCCTGATGAGAGGAGTAGCGCTAAATTCGATATTAACATATCGGATTACGGTTAGTGTGGACGGAAATCGACGTTATTGGCCTTCGGGTGGTATCCACAGTTCTACTGACCTCGCTCTGGTCCAGCAGAGTCTCTAAACTCGGACTGAAGCGGATATCTCGCTCTGAGTCAGCTGGGAACATACACCCGCGCCGGACTTGTTGGGAGTCTAATCCTTTCATTTGACCCTCACATAGCAGTCTCGTCTTGTGTCGTTCGGTTAGATGTTCTGCCCAGTGTGGAGTCTCTGCTATCAGCACGGATACGCGATGCAGTGCCCTCAAATCCCCAAAAAAGAGCCCAGCCATGGACCTGTATCGAATACTCCATCTACTGATTATGAGTTACGCTTGATCTGGGAGACACTATTCCTCTCTCTCGCGTCAGTAGCTTTCTCGTTACAGAACACGCTCTGTCGTCCCAAATTCGGCACAGTTTACACTAGCTCTCCAGCTGATACACAGCGCTGCGTGATCTAAAAGATGCGTAACGGACGCCACGAGAACTCAAATGGACGCTCAATGGATGGACGGAGCGCTTGAGCTCTGAGGAGCTCCAGCTATCCCACAGTTTCCCACAGCTACAGTCTCTGAAAATTATTTGCATCTTGGCTGAGCTCCAATGTTATAGGTTCAACACAATGTCTGTGGTTCAGCGGAATAGCTCCTCAGTTTCCCCCCACCACCATGTGAAAGTAAAGCTGGAAATTTCATTTCTCTTGACTTCTTCATGTCCACCCTACTGTGTTACTGAATGCTGCTGTAGACGCGCATTGCTGCAGCCAGTGAAGAGTCAGTATGGCCGACGTCCACTCTCCTCCTCCCGGTGTAGACGGGTGGACAGATCTGCACTGCATCATCCGTCGTTGCCATCGCCTAGTGCTCCTGGCCTGGCCTCAGTGTGAGGTGGGCGGGGGCGCCTGGGTGTTAAAACCGGGAATGACTCCATTACTCCCAGTAGATGGTACCAGAATGGCGTAAACCGTCTTCATCTATAGCAACTGGGCTGAGCTTTCGGCCCCCTCCCTTTCCCTAGCTGTTTAAAGAAAAGATTACCGTAACTGCCTGGACTGTCATAGCCCGGAGCCGTGCCCTTGCCCCCTCTTTTATCTCACTCACAAGTCTCTGTTTCTTATTCCTGCATTCTTATTAACTGCATGACACAAATGGGCTGGGAACATGCCACGGTACCCAGGGAATTGTTGTGAGGAGAAGAAGGAAGCACAGGTGGGCTTGTTTGCATTGGGGCCCCCTGTGATTTCCGACACGGACCTAGCTGTGCTCTGATACACTGGTCCTCTCTAATACACTTGTCCCTTATTCTAGGCAGACTGGCCTCTATTTTTCAGAAACCATAAGGGAGGGATTGACTCGAGTCCCAAGTGAGTCCAAGTCCCCCCCAATTTTGCCTTTTGCGTTGCGCCCCGGCCGATTTCAGCCGGGGGCACTCATGATCAGCAGCGGACAGTAACAGGCGGGTGAGAGATAACCGTCATCTCATGTGGCCCAGTCTCCGGGGCAGTAGAAGGACATGAACAACCAGGTAACACTCTCTGCTAATGCAAAAGTCAAGTGAATGCTGCTGTGTAGTGCTGGAGTAATCGCTCTCTGTCTCGCGGGCAGTCTATAACATTACCCATATGTGCCCAGGAAAAAAAAAGGCTGAAACTGGGATCCGGTGGTCTGCGGCACGTGGCTGTCTGCCAGGCGCAAATCCAGGTGTGAAAAATGGGCGCAAAAGGATTGTCAGCTTGATGTTTTTCCACGAGAAAATGATGAACATTACCAGAACCACCCCTGACAATAATGATTCAACCAGAATTCCAAGGGGCGAGGGAGACTCGGGGAATATGGGATAGCTACGAAGAAGCTGACCCACAAATGAAACGCCTTCAGAAATCGACGTTAGCCCTCAGTCATGGAGCACAACGCCGAATTACTGTGCCTAGTGTGGCCACATGAAATCGAATTTATAATATCAGTTTTATGAAACCGATTTTAGCTAATTCGATATTATCCCATAGTGTAGACGTGGCCTTAGACATTCATGACTAACATTTTAGACACATGCACAGCACTTAATACCTATTGCTATAAAATCCAGATGCAAATACACATCAGTATAAAACAGAATAGTCCATGAAAAAGAATATAGAAAATGCAGAGGTTTGCATGACTGTTAGATAGGTTTCTTTTTAAGAAGGTGTTCGGTGTACTTTAGACTAGGAGCCAAATTCCGATACTGCCACACAATCCCCATTGGAAATGTACATTCATATCTTAGGGAAGGATTTGACTGGAAGGTGGCAGATTCTGGAAGTACCCACTATTCCTAGGTACAACTACACAGTATCTAACAATCCTAACATATTTTTACTTTAAAATATATCTGTTTTTGTTGTTTTTTGTTGACGTCTTTGTTAAATGTGTTCCTTACCTGAAATATTTGAGAAACAAAACTTATTATTTATTGAATCAGTCAGCATATTTTCCAAGCCTCTCAAAAGCACTGTACAGAATTATAAGCAAAGGGGCAAACCATGGTTCCTGTCACACAGATGTGTAAGGGCAGAAACACAATGTTCCCACTATGCTCTTTGCCAAAGTGGCAGATAACAAAGGGAGATTCATGACCAAGGAAGACTTCTGTGGTTGGCTAATGTCAATGTCAATGTGCTAGTCCTACTTAAGCCCTATTTTGAAAACTTAAGTGGGACTTAACTGGTGCACGGGCTTTGCCTTAGGCTGGGGGTGGATTACACTACTGTGTGAATCCACCTGGCCCCAAAAGTGGAATAGGAACTGATCCAAATATAAAGAGCAATTATCCTCCTACCACATTGCCAGAATTAACTCAATGTGGCCCAGCAGTGCAGGTGTTATTGGCCTTATTTCTCCTTTGAGGATTCTGTCTTTCAGCTCCACCAAGTTAGTTTGGAGTTTCTCACAAGCACATAACTTTAATTTGGGTTTTGCTGACTTTTTAGGATTGAACCCTATATATAGATCACTTCACCCAGAATAGAAATACAGTCATCACTCTTGTAAAATGTAATGGCCATTGTAACAGCTTATGTATCTTTGGTTTGATAAATTGCAACTCAGTCAAACCAGTCACAGAACTTGAATGCGTCAGCACCTGAAAATGGAATATTCTCATTCATTAGCTAACATAAACTGAACATGGGGGGTGAAATAGGGTTGAAGTGGGGCATAGGACTAGTGCTGCTACTTTGCCCAGGGATGAATTTCACCCCATTCCATTAAATATAGCTCTTCTGACAAGATACTTCACCAATAGGAAGTTAAATCATCAACTCTGTCATTTTGACGAACTTCTATGGTTTTCAGATTGAGACCAAATTAAACATTTTTCCTGTTCTTCTTGCTATTTTTTTTCTGAGCTTTTCTTCTTGTTCCTGGAAAGCTGGAGCTGTTTGAGCTTGACAGGCTCTTTCAATTTCTTTTTACAGTTTCATTTCTAACTCAAGTGTGGAGCCTACATGGCAATGCCTTCACTTCAGCGGGGCCTCCTCCTATCTTATCAAATAATATTCGCCTACATTACATTGCTACAACATAAAACCTTTAGAGACTCCCATAGCTTTTAACCTGTCATGTAAATTAAGGCCTCATTAAATTTCTACACTACAATTTTGTTATCTCATGTTAAAGATGTTGGAGAAAGCTAATCAGCATTACGTTACAGAACAAACCTGGAGGAATTTTTCATCGAACTACTACCTTCTGACACAGCTTGCTAGAACAATCTTGTGATTTACTAATGGTTCACATTTACCTACAGTACTGCATGTGCTGAATTTGGTTAAAGTTGTTTTCACTTGTGCATTGGTTTGTCCTTCACTAATTGACATTGCAGTCTGTGCAATAGCACTCTTCTTATTTACACCTACGCACTCAGAGCTCAAAAATGGATACTTGAGATTCAGTAAAGTTTTATTAACTTCCTCCCTACCCCACCCGTTTCCATTTGGATGCACCTCTGGAGGATATTGGAAGTGAAGTCCTGAAATGCTATTAAAGGGGGCAACTGGAAGATGGATTTATCCATTTTCTAGAGGACATTGGCGTCTAAAGGACATTGGCAGTGAACTACTGATATGCTACAAAAGAGGGCGATCAGGAGAAGGAATTATCAAATTATTGAAACCTCATGTGATAGCACATTTTTCTTCTTAACTATTGTTGTATACAGTAACTCCCAGAGGCCCCAGCTGAGATTAGGGGTCCACTGGACTAGATATTCCTTGCCCCACAGATCTTACAATCAAAACAGACTAGATAGAAAAATATTATTATTCTTATTTTATAGATTAAGTGACTTGTGTAAGATCACAGAAGAAGTTATTGGCAGAGCAAGGAATTAAAACCAGATCTCCCATGACTCAGGCTAACACTCTAACCAGAGCACTATCATTCCTTTTCCAGTAGCTGAAAAAGGCACCTATACTTCAGCATACTTATTACAACATGACCAACACTCCAAAGCTGGGTGAGGAGCCCCTATCACTGGTTTACATACATTTCTTTACTTATTTTTCCCGTCCTCTTGAGAATTATTAAAACCATGTGAGATTTCTTACTGTTACAAAGAGTCAGGGAAAATACCATGGTAATCCCCCTTTCCTTTGGATACTGCATGTTTATTTACAGAAGTATCTAAAGCACTTAAAGCGATCACCAGATCTCTCTAACGGCCTATTCCAATTCACTTACTAGCCCTGGTCTAAGAGTCTGATTCCATTCTCCTATATTCTGCTGGTCTCTAAAGCCCAAACCAGATCCTGTTCTCCCATTCTCTGCAGCCTAACTGTTCAGCCCGGCCATCAATAAAAAGTGAAAGTTTTTAGCACCTTGCAGGATTGGGCCCTAACTTTGCAAAGCCCAGGACTTCCCAGTGTCATGTCTTTTGTAAACTCCACCATACTTTTTCTGCGTCTGTACAACATCTCAGTTCATTAGGAAGACATGAGATAGCAAAAGGCATGATAGTGTATGTTTTGGAACCCTGAAGCCCGAGAGATTCTCCTTCCTGTACCATGCATGGAGCCTTTAACTTTAACCCAGCAGTGCCTTTTGTCTGATGGGGAGAGACTATTTATGAGGAGTCATACAAAATAAACATGAAAAGTTCACCATAAAATATGACAACCACTTTAAATAATGTTGACTTAATTAAACTTTAAACTTTATTTATATATTTTATGGCCATAGTGTGAGCTCTTCTCGGATGTTTACTTCAGTGAAAAATCCATCATGTGAGGACCTTGAAAGGAATTAATCCCCCTACCCCTGGCACAGAACTCAGCTCCAACAATTCAGATCTAAATATTTAGTGATGGATGATACATGTTTATAGAACAGAGGGCAGCATGACATTTAAATGGGATCCGGGGTTGCTATAGTGAGCATATATTTTTGAAAAGAAACTGGAAGCTGAAGCCATGCCAATTATCGGAAGCTGATAAGTCAGTCCTTTTCTGCTTGTTTTTTCCTTCTATCTATTTCTTCTGGGGTTTCGAACACTTCTTTATGAAAGGTTATGAACAACTTTCAGAAGGAGAGGTTCTGCTGACTCTAGTACATCCCATGGTTAAACTAATAGCCTCACTGGGTGTCAGCCAAAGGTCACAGGCCTCTCAAAATATTCTTGGGGAAAAAAAAAAGTTTATCACTGAACTGAAGTTTCTCATTAGTAACCCTGTGTTGTCTAATCTGTGAAATTACATGATTAACTCTTTTGCAGAGACAGCTTCGGCCAGCATTTGCAATCCCACAGGAAGTTATTAAAAAGTATCACTAAGATAATTTCCCTGCTTTGTACTTGGCCCTTGGGGTAAAGGAAATACATCATTAGATGAGTACTTAATAATAAAACTATAGATCACGAACAATTATTAAACGACTGTCAAGGCCAATTATTATTTTAAAAGTTGAGTACTGTGCAATGTGAAAAACAAATAAAAAACCTTGAAAGAAATTCTTCCGTTCTTTGTTTTTGTATAGAAATTAGAAACATGCTTCCTCCCCCACTTCCTTTGAAGTGACTATTTGAATATAATCTTTCCCTATACACAGATATCTTACCTTAAACATTTCTCTTTGTAGCTCCAAAAGTGCTCTTAAGTCAAACAGTCACTCACTATTGAAAGAAAGCTTCTCTCTGACCCAGAGAATAGCAAGAAGATCTTTTCATCTGTGCCTAGGGAGGTGACTTTGTGAGTGAGATGTGAACCAGTGAATGATGTGTTGTTTCTATTCACTGAGACTGAAGTGGTTTTCTTTCTCCCACAAAGGACTTCTTGCTTTTGGTCAACATTGAACTTGGATACCCAGGGTAGAAAAAAGCAGACATATTGCATATATTTTAGTACAAGTAAATTGCAGATGTTTTCTATGATTTCTTGCATCAGTCTCCGGATTCTTAAGGAGTACTTCCCAGTTCTACGTTTTTTTTCTGGACTAGATCTTAACTAGCTCTTTAAAATGTGTCTCATTTTCCTTCTCAGAAAAGTTCATGCAACTTATTTTTTCTTCTGTTTTTGTCTTTTAATAATTGTGAAAGAATTTAGGGTTCATGAAAGTGAGAGCCTAACAGCGCCAGCTCCAGCCAGGCATGGTTTTCTCACTCAGCTGTCAATGTATTTCAGCTTTCACCTGCAGCACTACCGCTCTTGGTCTGACTGGATAATTGCTGGGAATTGTTGTGTGGTGGGCAAATGTTCACGAGGGACTAGGTATGGGTGAACTGGCAGAGATTTAATAAGAACCAAACCAAGACATTACCTAGCCATCTCATTCAAACCAAACATTTCTGAAGATTGATAAAAATTGATGACCTCTTATTTTTAATTTTGCATTGTTTGTGGTTCCTGGGTTTTGCAATAATCAGGAGTGAAAGTACCAAAATATCATAAGATATTCTTCCATCTTGTGGAGGAAGTGGAACACCAGTATCAGAGATCTTGTGAGAAAGCCTTCTCTTGTTCATCTCTCAATGGACAAAGTTGGTTTATGGATTTTGATGGTAACAAGAGAGCTTAGCCTTCGGAAACCCATCTCCAAATTGTGTTGTAAGACTGACCTAGCAATGCAGCATTTGCATCTTCACCTCGTGAGGTAGTCCCAGTATAACTAAATAAATACATTTTGTATTATCTAATGGTTAAAACCCAGAGTTTGGAATTAGGGGAGCTAGGATCTATTTTCAGCTGTGCAACTGTATGAGCAAATCAAGCCACTTGCTCTCTGTAAGCCTCACTTTTGCTTTCTGCACAAAGGAGATAATAACACCTACCTGGCTTTATAATGCCATAGGAACTCCTAAGACAAAACACACCATGTTGTATGAACATGATGTATTGCTTTTACAAATACAATTTGCCAAGGACTAGGAATTTGGGGTTAATCCCTTGCCTACTTCATTTGCTTATCTGTGGCTGTTGCTATGATTAAACCTGGTATCCTTTTGGAGCATTTAGGAAAAAATTATCTCCAATCTGTTCGTTCTTATTTCTGAAAAGTGACCTGAGGATGATATAGGCTAATATGCTCCCCTGGATTAATCTCTAATCCTCTTAATGCTTAACTTGGGAGCCATATGTCTAGAACAATTCCAAAAGCTTGAAAAAGGAAGGGAGGGGTTTGTCAAAATCAGAGCATACATATGATAACAGCCCACTCATTCCACTTCTGAAAATGGTTTAACTGAAGGACACTTCTGAAGCGAAAGCTTTTTCACAACCTAAGTGGAATAACTGAACCTCCACAATCTTCTGTGATGGACTATGGTCAAAGAACCATCTTGTTATGTGTTTCATACTGGTCAGAAAACATAAGGCTAGTGAAGGCTGAAAAAAACTGATAAAAAGAAAGCCTGGTCTTTCCAGCCCAATTTTTCAGACCAAAAAGGTTCAGATAGTTCAGAGAAGTATTCATCCTTTTTGGTGCTTAAATAAGCCAAACTTATAACCTTTTGAGATTTGCCATTCATTAGCCTATAATATACACTCTACTCTTCTCAATAGAGAAGCATTATAAAAGCAATCAAAATCCCTATGTTACATGATATCTCTGTGTTCTGATCCCCCAGTGAAGTTAGTATAAAGATTCCCATTTACTTCAATGGGGTTTGGATCAGGTGCTTAGAATGTAAGATATCTCAGAAGATAACTAATACCAGTCAACAGAAACTCCCAATTATTTAAAAAAAATCAACGGAGCATCAACATTTCAAAATGTCTGACTTCTGGGGTGAGTGAAATGAATATAACTTTCTTCCAGTTTTTCTGATATCTTGGCATAGCTGCATTGAAGCCAAAGGTGATACACTGATTTACACCAGGGAGGATCTGTCACCATATGTGAGAGAACAAAACAGAAAAGAACAGCTTGTCCATATGGAAACAGATTCTGCCCCCGTTACAATGCTTCCCCATTGGTTCCTGGTGTGGTGCATGTAGAAGGTATGGAACTGGTGTAATTTTATTTTCTGTGTACTGCACCTTTACATTTCTAGGACTCTTCCAAGGTAGCTGCCATTTTGTGTTCATGTCAGATGCAGCGGGTCACAGAGGACACGCACACATTGTTCTCACTTTAAGGAGTCTCTATGGCTGTTCAGTTTTGTTTTATTAGCCTTCCTTGATCTTTTTATTCAGCCTTAGGATATGCCTACACTTTGGTATAGACTATGGAGTAATTTCCAGCTCAAAGAGCCATACCTGCACTACCTCTGACTGCGCAAGCATACTAAGCTTAGAGCGTAGCCAGGGCAGTACAAGAGGCAGGAGGGACGAGCTCCCTCAACTCCATACCTGTCCAAGATGCTAAGTAATATTCATGGCAGCTAATTCCTCCTGCCACTCATACAAAACATAATACCAGAGGGAGCTCAAAAATGTGGGCAGTTAAACAATACCTGTTAGTCATTCCCATGCTGGGAGAAGTCTTGCATTATTCTCCTGCAGCAACAAAAGCATCTGAGTGTATGAACTTTAAAATGCTCTTGTTGGTCCCCATCATTCCCGTTCGGAGAGACTGGACTGAAACTGGCTTCCCTTGCTCCTAACTCTGCTGTAGAACTTTTATCCGACAGGAAAGGGCCATGCGTTGTCTGTACACATGGCTTAGCAAAAAGTGCTGAAATCTCACTGTTGTTTCTCTTAGAGAAGGCGGGGGAAGGCTCCCCTCTGACAGGAATGGATATTTTAAAGGGTATCTCCTCTATCTGTCACTGAGTGGCTGTTTTACATCCTCTGAGGGCGGCAAGCATGCAGCTGAACTCTGCTAGTGAGGAATCTCCTGTCTCCTAATCCTGCTACTTCAGGTGGGGGTAAATTTGGAAATACTGTAAGCACACTTATGGCCTCATTCTTGAAGGTGCTGAGTATTCTCAACCTCCAGTCATCTGGGAGTTGATGGCATCCAGCATCTCTCAGCAGGGGCTCAGCACCTTCCAAAGAGGCACCAAAGCCCAAGGGCAATGGAAGAGGAAGGATCAAAGAAATAACAGCTAGGACACATGCAAAATAAAACCTTTGACTGAGTTCACTTTGTACACTTGTTAATTTTATGGGCTATCCATTATTTAAAGCAAAAGATCAGTTTAATTTTGAACATCATTGCCTAGTCAGAAAGTGAAATCCTGAAACACATTATCATAGCTTGTCTTCATATTTGTAATTCTCATTACACTTCAAATGTGGATAAAATCTATTATTCATAGTGTCATGTTTTATTTGGTAGAACACCAGACTCGTAGATGATTAGTGATAGCTGATGAAATGAACTTTCATAAAAGTTCGGGGACTTGCATTATATAAAATTGAATTTCTAAAATCAGTGCCTTTGATGTCTTCCCAGTATAAATATTTTACTCACAATTAAGCACTCAGGACAAAAAGGAGAAAAAATGTGGCTAAAAAGCAATCTTCCACAGAATAACTTTTTAAAAGCTAAGATTTTTCAATAGCTGCTACTGATTTCCCAGTTACCATGAATTTGCCACATTTATTTTCTTTGGGTCAAATCCTACTTGCTTGCTCTTGCAGGTAAACCTATTGTTCTCAGTGGGATGACTCACAAGAGTAAAACAAGCAGAACTTTGTTTATCTACATCTCTGAGGAGTCGTTTAAATCAATTAGCTTCCTAATTTAGCTGTATTCGTTAACAGGCGTTTTAATTAGGGATTCTACTCTAATGTTCACATTGTTCAAATCCTTTCAGGGGAAATGTTTGTCTTATCTTTCTTGATCCTTTCAAAGATAAAAAGGAAAAAGAAGGTCTATATTTATTTTGGCTTTCTATATCCTTGTACGCTCTATTCGTCAAACATCCCCCATCCTCCACCTCCCATCATTCCCAAACTCCCCACCTCTCTCAAAAAAAAATTGTAAGGTGTTATTACACACTGAAAACCAAAGAATGAGCAATATGACTATAAATAAATACGCTCAATTGTGAGTGAAATGAGCTTGACTATAACCAGGAGGTGAGGTTGTCTAGTTGACAGGGAACTGGGTTGAAATTCAGGAAACTTCAGTTCTATTCCTAGCTCTGCCACTTATTTGCTGGGTGAGTTACTTCACCATTCTGCTACCCCTGGCTAGTTAGGCCTTAAGCTATTCAAAGAGAGTATGTCTTACTATTTGTGCCGCACAATTTCTAGACTAGGTCCTACTGTAATATAAATTACTTTCTCAACCTATTAGCTTTTTTGCACACATTACACTGTATTTGTAGGCCTTAAACAAGTTACCTGCTACAGTATTTGTTTAAAAGTTTAATCAATTGTTTTTCAAGGAATAGGGAACTAAATATACAATGTATACACTAATTAGCAAATACAGTAGAACTTCAAGTTATGAACACCTTGGGAATTGTTACTCTGAAGTGTCCATAACTCTGAACAAAACATTATGGTTGTTTTTTCAAAAGTTTACAACTGAACATTGACTTAATACAGCTTTGAAACTTTACTATGATGAAGAAAAAAGCTGCTTTCCCTTTATTTTTTAAGTGGCTTACATTAAACACAGTACTGTACTGTATTTGCCTTTTTTTTTTTTTTTTTTTTTGGTCTCTGCTGCTGCCTGATTGTGTATTTCTGGTCCCAAATGAAGTGTGTGGTTGACGGGTCAGTTTGTAACTCTGGTATCCATAACGCTGAGGTTCTGCTGTACTTTTCATCTTCTGAGGTGTAATGCCAGGAATTATGTTGAACCAGGAGAGATACCTATTTGTAACCAAGACTATTCATCATGACCTTGGACTGGATCAGACAAATCACTGAGAACCATTAGTTAAAAATATCATCAGCACTATCTCACCCGCTCCCTGCTCCACAAGTACCCAGGGGTGCTGCCACAGACAGTTTTATATTCTGAGGAATCCATGTTTTCTTGTCTGGTGGGATATTATTTTGCCAGTTCACGTGGACCTTGTCAGATTCCTGCAAAGAAAATGACTTCTGTTCTGCCCAAAACTTTTGGCTGCGGAGCTGATATTTAGCTGAGACAAAATAGTTTTAACTCGCCAAACATAGAGCTTGACCTGTTCATCTTCGATGCCTTGTCTAAACACATCAATTTCAGCAGAGAAATCATACAGGTTTCAGTAGGAAAGGGGCACACTCACATACAAGTCTGCAGGAGATTCTGCCACCCTGCCCCTCACGAGCAAATTACAAGCATTTGCTGTGACTTCTCCTTTCAGGTCACCCAGTGTATAATGGATGGGGGAGGGGAGGATTCACTCCAAAAGGTCTCAGGATTAGTAGGCACCAACTGACTAATGGGGGTGGGGGCTGGAAATAACCCCAGGGTACTTGGCTTTCAGCAGACTCAGAGGGAAATGGTCAGAGAAGATGCAAAGGGAGGGAGTACCTGTTGCCAAATGGCTATGATTACAGTGTGGCAAATTTCCAGGGAAACAGAACCTCAGCTCTGTTTTATCAGGATCCTTTGTAAGTTGCTATTAAGAAGTATTTTTCAACAATCTCATTTTTATTAGCCGTTTGTGCCCATTATAGTTTTCTAGTTGCTAGTTTGTTATGGCTGTAACATAAATAAGGTTCTAAAAATGTCTCATTTGAGGAGTTGCAGGGCTGGGCATACCATTTAGACACAGATAAAAACAGATGTAAAGAGTTTTCTTTGTAATGGGTCTATTATATATTTAATAGAACTGTCATATAAACCTATACTAGCATTTAAAATGCAGTTTCTAGGCTATAAAATAAACACCATTTCTAATATTGCTGTTGGCTTTCACCTATAGGACTCAGTTCATTAAAAGCTCTGTACAGCATTTATATAAGATTGTCATGTGATTTACTACACAAAAAAAACAGGCAATGAATGTCTTCTCCCCCTGCCCCCCAAAACCAGCTATTACAAAACCAATACTTCAAGATTATTAAAAATACATGAATGGTTGTATTCTGGCAGGAAGGTGAGGTCAGAGGCAGCAGAGGTGCTGGCTGGCACATCTTCTGATGTAGGAGCTCTGCTAGCTATAGAAGGATTCCTCTAGGCAGAATGAGCTTGAGAAATACACGAGCTTTTCAATTCAGTTCTGCTCAATAAGATTTTATGGGCATGACAAGCAATGTGAATGTTGCCATAGTGCATAAAAATATAGACCACTTCAGTCTCTGTGGGAGGGAGGGATGATCTGCTTGAGTAAGGTTATGCAGTGGGTTTGAAGTTTATCCATTTCTGTGGCCTGTTGTTACATAGCACAATGCCAGCTCATTTTCTCCTAGGTTTAGGCATAATTTTCTTTCATCATTTTTCATTGAGAAACTTTTTATGATTCCTCGTCATGTGAGGAAATACCTTTTTCACTCTCCCTTGTCCAGGGGTGTGTGCAGGGGAAGGGGAAAATAGGGGCACAGCCACCCTCCCCCCACAATCATTGAAGGCACAGAACTCCTCCAGGGCCAGATAGAGAGAGTGAGTTCCTCCAGCCCTCTGGCTGCCGAGGGATAGTGAGCTCCACTGATCCTGGTGGGAAGAACCAGCTCTTCCAGCTGAGGGGAAGAGAGAACCAGCTCCTCTGGCCACAGCGGGCACAGAAAGTGCCCCTCAAAAAGCAACCAAATTTTTATTCTGGTGCATGCCCCATCCCTTATCACTGCTGCCTCTCTGAACAGGAGCTGGGTGCACAGTCACTTCCTGCTAACAAAAAGGAGGGAAATACTTTCTGCAAAAATCTGAATCTACATTTTATTTCCCAAAAAAATATTTCTACATCATCCTTGGTGGCCTTCAGGAACAGGGGAAGAAACTATCCACCATCCTCAATTTGGAAGGTGCCACTAACTTGGGTTGACGCAGCCTACGATGTTGAATCAGGAAGTGTACTGATTGAATGCAACTCCCAGGCAGTCTCAAGCAGCTGGGGATATCAAACCCAAGAGACACTGGAAGCTGTTAGGCCTCGTGAAATGCCTGAGGGAAAGCAGTGGTGGTTGCTGCCTGCTGTCCCAAGACAAATCTTCTTATTATTATAGGTTGAGCTTTCCATTTTAAGACCCTGTTTCAATTGTGTATAAAACTTTGCCAGACGTTAACTGTTTGGGTTGAAATTTTTCATGTTGGGTGTCTGCCTCAAACTGTGGTTTCTCTTGGGAAATTTCAGCCAGAACAGCTGTTTCTAAGTATGAAACAAGGGGAAAATACATCATGCTGTAGTCTTTACTCTGAGAAGCTCTAGCTCCTCATAGTTTGGAATTTGGGTCAGGGATGCACCTTTTGCTGTTCCTGTAAAAATCCACCCAAATTTGGCACAGGGACAGCTTTGGGGTGGGGGGGAAGGGGCAGATGGGATCACTGTTGGGAGCAAAGCACAGAAGGATCTGTGACCACAAAAGCACATTTGTCTTTAAAGCCTTGAGGATGGAACTCAAGATTCCAGAGTCTCACCATTCCTCTGGTATCAGCAAAAAATTGAAGTAGATGTCCTGTGGAATAAAAACGTGTTACCGTGTAAATAAAGACAGTATCAGAAGGCATCTGCACCTGGTGGATGAACTGAGGTTGCACGAGTAACCTTAATTCTGGAATTTCCTAACTTTTGAATGCTTGACTTTCCAACCGTAACAACGTTTTTTTAACATATTTCTGTGTGTAATTTAACATTGACATTACAGTGGTTCCCAGAAGCCTCGATCAGGATCAGGACACTGTTGCGCTGAACCCTCTACAAACATACAGACATGGCACCTACCTCTAAAGAACTTACATCCTGTGGTCAAAACATGGGTGCATATCGTTAGGCAACTACATTTGTTTTTAGGTTCCTAATTCAACTGACTTCATTTTTAAGGTGCTGAGCAGCCACAACCCTCAGTCACTTGAATGGCAGCTGCAAGTGCTCAGTACCTGTGAAAATCAGGCCACTTTTGTTGAGGACTCCAATTCAGTAAATCACTTAAACATGTTCCCAGTCCCAAGTCACAGCTGATGGACAATTAAGGACCCTATCCCAGTGCTATAACTTAGAGCTGCCTAACAGCAGAAGTAAGTGATGATGAGGCAGGGACTGGGTCACAGAATCAGGGAGCCTTGATGACCCCCCCTCTTTCTTGTCCTGGGACACAGAAGAGAATCTGGTCTGTAACATATAATAAATAACAAATGAACAGGTCAAAGTTAAGGTTGAGATAAATGAAACAGATCACCCAACACAGCTATAGTTTTAGGCTGTCTTAAGGCTAAGGAAGACAACCAGTCATACTTGTTTCATAGTCTCAAGGTTATCTTCAGAACCATGAGGCATAGAAAGATATTTTTTAAATGAAATCTTACATGCTGGATCACTCATTTGAAGACAAATATGTCCTATGATAAAATTCTTCAACAAAAATATTCATCAATGATTATCACTAAGTAAATGGAAATAGTTATGAATGAATTTAAAAATACCACATAAATACATTTTTTAAAACAGCCTATGCCTTAAACTTTGCTAAGAAGTGAGTAAATTTTCTTATCTCAAAAATCAGGAAGTGAGCAAATCAAAAGTTCAAGAAGGGCCTGTTTTCATATGATTATTACTCCTTAAATAATGAAGAGAATTAATTCTAAATTCTCAGAAAAAGTATTCTGTACTCACTGATTGAGTGCTCATAATATGGGGAAAATACTATTCACATACAGCAAAGAGGCTTAATCCTTGCGTTAAATGCAAATCTCAACACAGATTTAACTGTGGAGCTGTTATGCTGCTGCCATAATGCACACACAGACACATCAGATATATTTGGATACTGGAAGAAAAGCTGAGTTGGCACTTAAAAGATTGTAAGGTCAAAATTAGTTTTGTCAGCTTTACTAATTGTTCTCCAAGTGATGTCTTTCATTTGAGCTGATTTAACTGTAAAGTCTGACTTAGTGTGATTTGGTTTTAAATACTTTTTGGTAACAGTCATTCTGAATTATAAATAGCTTCATCCTTCTTTCTCCTTATCAAACTTTGACGTATGGAAGATAATAAAAAGGATTTTAGGAATACTGATGCAAAACAGCCACCCCTTTAATCATGTTAAGTCAATAGTCCCCATGAGTTAATGTCCATATTACAGACTGAGTGGGTAGTAAGAGGGGGAGAGGAGAGGAGAGAGAGAGAGAAACTTCTATTGCTTTTGATCCAAAACCGATTCATTACTCAGTACAGTTAAAATTGTCAAAGATAATTTTTGTAGCCGTGCATTTCTCTTCTGTTTATAGGGATACATAGCTATGTGAACAGAAGTGAGCACAGTTAGAAGAGGCTATTCAGGGTTCGATGCATATTGCAAGTGGATTGCTGTCATCACCCAAGTTAACTAGGAAGAAGATGGGATGTCATACCAGAGTGTACTGTCTACACTTCTGTTCCTCTGGGTATTACTGTGTGCTGCCTTGCTTGATGAGATAATGTTTTCATTTTTTAAGTAAAGATTTGGTAAATTTGTTTTTTGGCACAAGTATTTCAGGGATTGAATCATGGGTCCTTCCGTTCACTCCCTTCCATGGCCTTGTAGACATTAGACAGTTTTAGCAGAAAAGAGACCGCACAGAAGGCTGAAGAATTCCAAACTCTTTTTCATTTGGAATTCTTCCTTTTCCTGTCTGTAAGATGCTGTTATAGCAAATATTCACATATGTAAATGACTTCATGCATAGCATAGAAATGTAGGGCTGAAAGGGACCTCAAAAGGTCATCAAGTCCAGTCCCCCTATGCTGAGGCACAGCCAAGTAAGCCTAGACCATCATGGACAGATGTTTGTCCAACCTGTTCTTAAAAGCTACTATTGATGGGGATTCCACAACCTCCTTTGGAAGCCTATTCCAGAATTTAACTCCCAATAGTTAGTTTTTTTCCTAAAATCTAATCTAAATCTCCCTTGCTGCAGATTAAGCCCATTACTTCTTGTCCTACCTACTGTGGATGTGGAGAAAAATTGATCACCATCTCTTTATAACATATTTGAAGACAGTTATCAGGTCCTCCCTCAGTCTTCTTTTCTCAAGTCTATATATGCCCAGTTTTTTAAAACTTTTCCTCACAGGTCAGGTTTTCTAAATCTGTTATTATTTTTGCTGCTTTCCTCTGGACTTTCCAATTATGCACATCCATCTTAAAATGAAATGTCCAGAACTGAACACAGTACTTCACCTGAGGCCCCATCAGTTCCAAAGAAAGCAGTTCAATTACTTCCTGTGTCCTACATATGACACTCCTATTAATACACCCCAGAATAATATTTGCCTTTTTCACAACTGCATCACATTGTTGATTCATACTCAGTTGGAATCACCATAATCCCCAGATCCTTTTCAGCAGTACTACCGCCTAACTAATTATTTCTCATTTTGTAGTTGTGCATTTGATTTTTCCTTGTTTTTCTTGAATTTCATCTTGTTGATTTCAGACCAATTCGCTAATTTGTCACGGTTGTTTTGAATTCTAATCCTGTCCTCCAAAGTACTTGGAACCTTTCTCACGTTGGTGTCATCTGCAAATTTTATAAGCATACTCTCCACTTGCTGTCTCCCTAGTTACTTCCTCCACATTCTGAAACAAAAGTTGCCCCCCAATAAATTCCAAGAACTTACTGAAAATTTTGTGTTTTGCTGTATTACTTTTTCAGCAGATGTCTGGGTAGTTAAAGTTCCCCAGTCTTACCAGTTCTTGTGTTTTGAACATTTCTGTTATTTACTCTATAAATGCCTCCTTCACTTCCCCTTCCTGATTCGGCAGTCTATAGTAAACCCCTACCATGATATCACCCCTATTTTTTATCTCCTCAGCCAAAGACTTTCAGCTGGTCTGCCTCTCACCTCCTTCTGGACCTCAGAACAAGTGACTATGTTCTTGATGTATAATATAATACCTCCTCCTTATTTTTCCCAGTCTGTCCTTCCTTAACAAGTGATACGTCTTTATACCAATATTCTGGTCATGAGATTTATCCCACTGTGATGCCAATTAAGTCACAATTTAGCTTGTTCCGTTTACGTATGAGCAGATCGGTTGACTTTTATGGGGATACTCCCACAAATACAGACATGCATGTATTTAAGTGTTGGAAGGATCAAGTCCAGTGTAAAATGGCACCTTCTTACGCAACATATTTATCCTCTGCATGTCTTCAAATCATAGCTATTTACTTTATTGACATAATCAAGTTTTCACTATTGTTGCATTTGGTATTGTAGGACCAGCAGAGATAAAGGACAGCAAGTTGTTTCTTCTGCCTTGAGCATCCTTAACAAAATTCTCAGCTAAGTTTTGAAATGGAATCTTTATTACTAGTGATGATATAAGAGGTAGAATGAACCCTGGTTGATTTTCAGATCCCTAATGCAGTTTGCATAGTGCTAGCAATTAGAAAAGTTCTCTTTTGACTAGCAAACTGAGTAAATTTTAACAAGGAAATGATGGTAAGAGAATAAGTATAAAAAAAGCAACATGTCCCACACAGTGTCTTTCCTCCATGGTATAACTGTCCTTTAATCATTTTTCTTTTCAGCTTACAGTCATAGGACTAGTCTTGAGCTGAGATGGTAAATAGGGCACTGCCAGCATGGCATTAAAACTACTCCTCATTGGTGTCCAGAGGATATTTAAAGAGTCATGCTTATCAGGGATGAGGTTTATCATCTTTGTCATGCTCTAGAACTCAGCTAGTAACCCTGAGAGAAAGATTTTCAGGTCCATCCTATACATTGGTTTCGGGGGGGGGAGGGGGAATCCTTGCAAAAACTGGTGGTGGTCCTTTGGAAAGCAAATGGATTAATTAATCCTACATAAACTATCTATTCAGGTGATGATGTTGGGCTAGAAAAAAAGTAGATGTAAAATGATGAAACTACACTGCTTTGAATGCTGGGCTTTTTGATGGTTGTATACAAATAGAGAAAAGATGTTTTATTTATTTTGTCATAGAACAAAGGGATGATATAGCACCAAAAAACATGTGCCTAAGTAAATAAAAAATATGGACATAAATGAATGCAAAAGAGAATAAAGAAATACAGTTCTTTCTCTCCTACAAAGAAGGCTTGACATGGATCCATAGTGAAATTTCTCTTCTGTGACATTTTTATTAAGGTTATGTATATGACTGTTCATCTTCATTCTGCTGGTGCTAATTGCTGTCTATTGGATCCTTCGCTACTGTGTACAGAGAACACATGCTTTCTCCAGACGCTGCCATTGCCACGGGTGCATTGAATTGTTCTCCTGTCCTCAGATAGGAACCTGCTGCTGTCTGACCACAACAGCTGGGAATATTCTGCTTTTAAAAGCTTATCTTGTTGATACTCGAGTTGAGCTATTACACAGTGGAACAAGCAAACAGAATGAACGGACCTTCTGTGGGCAACTTATAGTAACAAAAAAACCCTCCATGTGCTTTTGAATGTGTCTCTTGTCTTGGATTTGACAGTGATGTTTAACATAGATGTTTCCTGTGAAGAAAATGTGGTGGTACAAAGCCAGGAATAAGCTAAAGAAAAACATGCATGGAAGACATGTTCAGAATTTGAGATTCACTCCAAGCTGTTAACTACATTTAGGGCCTGATCCTGCAAAGCTTTACTCATATGAAGAGTCCCACTGAAGTGAAAAGGACTACTTGTGTGGGTTAGGATTATTCATGTGAGTAAGAATTACTTCTTTGCATGGAATGTGCTCCTGAACAGCTACATAAGGCCACTACCTTCACCTTCAAATCCACCTCTGCCATGATCCCAGTAAGAAATCAGCTGGAACCTATGTTACCAACATAAAAATAATTAAAATGTATGTAAGTAAATTCTATATACACCTCTACCCTGATATAATGTGACCCAATATAACATGAATTCGGATATAATGCGGTAAAGCAGCGCTCTGGAGGGCCGGGGGGCTGCGCACTCTGACAGATCAAAGCAAGTTTGATATAACACGGTTTCACCTATAACACAGTAAGATTTTTTTGCTCCCGAGTACAGCATTGTATTGAGGTAGAGGTGTATGTGCATATATTACACATATTAATCATTTTAAGGCCCAAAAGGACCATTGTGGCAATTTAGTCTGACCTCCTGTGAAACACAGGCCATAGAATTTCACCCAGTGATTTCTGCTTAGAATCACAGAAACGTAGGGTTGGAAGGGACCACAAAAGGTCATCTAGACCATCCCCCTGCACTGAGGCAGGACCTAGGAAACCTAGGCCACCCTGACAAGTGTTTGTCCAACTCTTCTTAAAAACCTCCAATGATGCCTGTTCCAGAGCTTAACTATCCTTATAGTTGGAAATTTTTTCCTAATATCTAACCTCAATGTAACACACAACACTTCTGTTAATATACCCCACAACAATATTAGCTTTATTTTGCAACTACATCACATTATTGGCTCATATTCAATTTGTGATCCACTACAATCCCCAGATCCTTTTCAGCAGCACTACCACCCAGCCAGTTATTTCCCATTCTGGAGCTGTGCATTTGATTTTTCCTTCCTAAGCATAATACTTTGCACTTGTCCTTGTTGATTTCAGACCAGTTCTCCAATTTGTCAAGGTAATGTTCTAATCCCTTCCCAAAAGTGCTTGCAACTCCGACCAGCTTTGTGTCTTCCATGAATTTTTTAAGCACACCCTTCACTACATTATCCAAGTCACATTTAGGAAAATATTGAATAGTCTCAGTCCCAGGACAGACCACTGCAGGACCCCACTAGATATGTCCTCCCAGTTTGACAGTGAGCCACTGATAACTATTCTTTGAGTATGGTCTTCCAACCAGTTGTGCACCCACCTTATAATAATTTCATCTAGATAAGATTCCTTAGTTTGCTTATGAGAAGGTCCTGTGGGACTGGGTCAAAAGCCATACTAAAATTAAGATGTATCAAGTCTACTGCTTCCCCCATCCACTAGATCAGTAACTCAAAGAGGGAAATTAGATTGGTTTGGAATGATTTGTTCTTGACAAATTCATGTTGGCTATTACTTATACCCTATTATACTCTAGCATGTGACAGGGCCTTCTAGTTCAAGAAGAACACAGGTAAGTTAAAAACATGGAGACCTTGGAGAAGGGTCGGAATCTGGGAGGTGCATGGGCTGTTATAGCAGGGATTGGAGAGGCAAGAGAGAACATGGAGGGGAAATCAAATAAGTATCTTAGATATCTGTATACTAATGTGAGAAGTGTGGGGAATAAGAAGGAAGCACTTGAAATGCAAGTTAATAAATGTAAGCAGAGTCAGGATGAGACCTACCCGGACATCTGGTGGTGAATTATGGGGAGTATGGAAAGAATTTCAGGAAGTGTGAAATCTCAGGTATTTGCATGGGCACACCCAGCATAGCCCAAGGCAGCCTGGGATGGTTATTTTGACAGCTCTGGTATCCCCAATTTCTTTGTTATTGGGGCAGGATAAATAAACTGTTGCCACCTGATTATGTGAATGAGGAACTACGAGACTGCTTTATGACAGAGATGTCTCAATATAAATTAAGTGACACTTGCTAGACAAGGGACATGGGTTCCAAAACCCAGTGAATTGAGAGAGATTGGTGACTGGTGTGTGTACCTGATGGTATGGGTCCCTTTTGAGGGTCTGGAACACCAATTGCACATCCTCCTCTCTCCAATGTTAAAGAGTAGAGCTAATTTTGATTCTGTTAGGAGTCCATCTAGAGATTGCTGAGCTCCCCAGGGCTCCCCTACTAAAAGCTGAAATCACTGCAAAAGCTGAGCTGAGATCACTGAGTGCTGTGTTAACTAGTGAGGGAGCCTGAAGACCTATTGTTAAGCGGCTGGCAGAGCGGTGCAGTTTGCAGCATGTTGGAGCAGCCCATGGAACAGTGAGAGGAGTGAAGTGGTTTGCAGGGACGGCTGGAGGAACGGCACAGCTGGTGTAGTGGAGCTGGTCGTGGTGAAGGCTGCAGGAGAACTCCATGGAGAGGCAGAGCAGTTGGCCCTGGCCCACGTAAGGTGCCGCTTAACACCTTGTGTGGACTCCCCCCCCATTTCCACCCAGGCTGGGGGGGTAAAACTCTGTAGATACATTTTTGAATTCTGGGGTGGCACTGACCAGAGACTTTCGGGTTGTTGGACTTTGGGGTGATTGAGCTTAAGACCCTAAGGGGGAAAGGACATTGCCAAACGTACTTGGAGGTGGGTTTTTGCCTATGGTTTGTGTTATAATCCTGTTTGTGGTGTTTCTCCAATGCAATGCCGCACTGTTTTCTTCCTTTATTAAAAGGATTTTGCTCCACTCAGACTCCGTGCTTGCGAGAGGGGAAGTATTGCCTCCTAGAGGCTCCCAGGGGAGTGTGGTATTTAAGTGTCCTATGTCACTGGGTGGGGGCTCGAGCCGATTATGCATTGTGTTATTGAAATGGAACCCCTGGATACTGAACCCGGCCCTTGTTGCTGCCAACTTAGAGGGGCAGAAGGGTTACATAAACACAACTATGACAATTGGCATCACAGAGACTTGATGAGATAATACGCATGACTAGAATATTGCTATAGACGGATACAGCTTGCTCAGACGGACAGGCAGTGGGGAAAGGGAGGGGGTGTTGCCTTATATATTAAAAATGTATACAGATGGACTGTGGTTGAGATGGAAATAGGAGACAGACTTGTTGAAAGTCTGAGTAGAGATAAAAGGGGTAAAAAACAAGGATGATGTTATAGTAGGGATCTACTACAGACCACCTAACCAGAAAGAAGAGGTAGATGAGGCTTTTTTTAAACAACTAACCAAATCATCCAAAGCACAGGATTTTGGGGTTGATGGGGGACTTCAGCTACCCAGACATCTGTTGGAAAAATAATACAGCAGGGCACAGATTATCCAACAAGTTCTTGGCATGTATTGGAGACAATTTTTTATTTGAGAAGGTGGAGAAAGCTACCAGAGGAGAGGCTGTTCTAGATTTGATTTTGACAAATAGGGAGGAACTGGTTGAGAAAGGGTTGAGAATGTGAAAGTCGAAAGATAGGAAGTATGGCAAGAGATCACCCTAGCTTAACCAGGAGATCTTTAATGACCTAAAAATCAAAAAGGAGTCCTACAAAAAGTGGAAACTAGGTCAAGTTACAAAGGATGACTATAAATAACACAAGTATGTAGGGACAAAATTAGAAAGGCCAAGGCACAAATTGAGATCAAACTAGCTAGAGGCATAAAGGGTAACAAGAAAACATTCTACAAATACATTAGAAGCAAGAGGAAGACCAAGGACAGGGTAGGCCTGTTACTCAATGAGGGAGGTGGGAACAATAACAGAAAACGTGGAAATGGCAGAAGTGCTAAATGACTTTGTTTCAGGTTTCACCAAAAAACGTTAGTAGCAATTGGAAGTCTGACATAGTGAATGCCAGTGAAAGTGAGGTAGGATCAGAGGCTAAAATAGGGAAACGGCAACTTAAAAATTACTTAGATGAGGTAGATGTCTTCAAGTCACCAGGGCCTGGTATATCTTGACTTTAGTAAGGCTTTTGTTACTGTCTCGCATGACCTTCTCATAAACAAACTAGAGAAATACAACCTGGATGGAGCTGCTATAGGGTGGGTGCATAACTGGTCGGAAAACTGTTCCTAAAGAGTAGTTGTCAGTGGTTCACATTCAAGCTGGAAGGGCATATCAAGTGGGGTCCCACAGGTTCCTCTATAAGTCAATGGAAGCACTATACAAAGAAGGCTTATATGATATTTAATTCCTAAGACTTATACCGTAAATATAACACCATATTGATGACAATGTGTAGTTCACATGTAACTATTCAATACATTCTTTTAGTTTTCCTTACTTAATTTTGCACAGTTTATAATTGCAATAATGATGTTTGGAATGGGTGTCGCCTAGTAATTAATGACTAACTTGGTTAAAAACCTGTTCTAGCCAGTCATTAACTTCCAGGAAATGCCATCTGTTTAGTCATTATTATTTAAATACACATATTTTCTTAAATCTCAAACAAAGTCTATATATCTTGATAAGGCTCTTACATAATATACTCCATGCAGGTAAATTGTGACTAGAGGTACCAGTATAACTAAAAAGCAACAAAGAGTCCTGTGGCACCTTTTAGACTACCAGAAGTATTGGAGCATAAGCTTTCATGAGCGAATACCCACTTCGTCAGATGCATGTGGTGGAAATTTCCAGAAGCAGGTATAAATATGCAGGCAAGAATGGATTTCCACTCCATACAGCTAAATATGGTGCCTTGCATGGCATAAAGTATCAGAGGGGTAGCAGTGTTAGTCTGGATCTGTAAAAAGCGACAAAGAGTCCTGTGGCACCTTATAGACTAAGCGAAGTCTATAAGTCTATACTTGCCTCTGGAAATTTCCACCATATGCGTCTGACGAAGTAGGTATTCACCCACGAAAGCTTATGCTCCAATACTCCTGTTAGTCCATAAGATGCTGCAGGACTCTTTGTCACTTTTTGCAGATCCAGACTAACATGGCTACCCCTCTGATACTTTACACTATAAGGTGCTCATGGAGTATTTGATAAATTCACAATGCTACTTCAAAATATTACATTTTAGCTTCAGAAGAAAATGATGGGCAGTTAGTAGAACAGACCCAGACAGAGGCCAAAAGATGCTGCTGAGGGATCATGTGAGGTAGCTTAGGGAGGAGAGAGAACCCAGAGCATTGTGAGGAGCTGCCAAGAGCAGGAAGGAACTAAAACAAAGATGGTGAAACCATCCCAAAGGCTGTAAGTAGGAGCCAGGAACTGTGAAGGAGCAGCTAGCTACTACAGCAGGGCAGGAGAATTCAGATCATGAGTTTTACAGGCTAGTCTCTGTAGAGCTTGTTGAAAAATGGGAACTTTTTTAATGACAATTTCTCAGATAAAATTTGTCCCTGATTTTCACAAAAAAAAACCCAACAAACCACACATTGTAAAAGTTTCCAGCCAGCTCCATAGTTCACAGAGGTGGCCAAAATTCCAGAATGTGACAGTTCCATTGCGGAGTGGTTTAAAACTGCAATGCCGGTGTGGCCAGTAGGGCAAGAAGCCAACAAGTTCTCTTTGCTGAGTCACCTACAGTGAGTACAGAGCAGAGCTGAAAAACATCAGTCACCCTGCCCAGAGCTGAACTTACTGATTGGGGTGAGCAACAAAGACAGGGGAAGACATATTCCTGTCCCTGCCCCATGTATTTTCAGCACCAGGGGCAGGGAATGAATTAGAGGGATAGAAAATATTTGGTGGAAGAAGCAGACAACCCCCTTCCACATACCCCAAAGGAAGGCAGGTGGAGGCTGCACTGTGATAGCGTCAGAAGAGTGGGGAACATACGTATCATCCCTCTCTGAACATACAGGGTGGAAGGGATAGTTGGCCAGTGAGCCTCCACCAAAGAGACAGATCCAAGCAGGAGAGGGGCAGGCTGCCTGAAGATGGTGGACGATGAAATCTCAGGGAAATCTCCACTGGTTCAGATATGTATCTGGATCAGGCTTATCTCAACTGCAAACACTTTGGGGTTTTTCGTCACTTATTTTTAGATATCTTTATGGCCATGTCAAAAGAAGTTGCTGTGAGGTGGTATCAGGTTTTACCCCTTGCTAATTAGGAAACCTATTAAACCAAAATTTCAGCTGAATTCACACAGCTGAGTACAGCCCTGGTGGCTGGGGACTTGGCAGCCCCTGGGCTCATTTGGGGAATTGTCCCTCAAATAATTTTCAAATGTTGGCTACTATGAATGGGACAAGAAGCTGCAGTAGCAACTGAGTAGCTGCTAAAGAGCTGCAGACAGGGTGCAGCTAAATTGGGGCCTCAGAGGAGAAGTGGCAAACATAAAAGGACCAAATCCAGGCAGGGTGCCTGATTCCAAAAAAAGAGCAGGGTCTCTGATTTAAGCCCAAATCAGCAAAGAAGCAGCTTGAACCAGTGGGGAGTAGGGTTATAGGTGGGTTTGAGTAGCTAGTCACTGGGTCTAGCTACCAGTGAGGATCACACTGGGAGCATATACTCAGATTTGTTACCTTTGGGCTTGCAATGCCCTAACCAGGAACCGTGAGGAGAGGCCAATGTTTACTGATCACTTTAGGTGTCATTGAAGTAAAACAAACAAATACCCTCCCCCTTAAAATCAATTTTTTTATGAGGTGTGAAATGGCCTCTGATCATTAAGAATCCCAAGGCACTTTCCACAAGAGCAAGAGCATTAACTCTGGTGTCCTGAGCAAATTCCAAGTGGGATAATTACATTTTGTGTTCAAAAATTCCCTCTGGCATGTCAGATGCAGCATCCTTCACTTTTTGTCCTAAACCATTGGACAATGTTTCTCTCTGTTGTTTCACTTAAGTGTTATACCCCAGAAACAGTGGCATCTCAGCTGTAGGTGAAGTGATCTCTGCATTTAATTTGTTTCAATTTAACTGCAAAATTCTTTGGGACTTCTTAAGACAAAGGTACTATAATCATGCAAGGTGTTACATTTATTATTACTACAAATACACCTGAAAAATTAAACTCAAGCAGAACCTCATCATTCCGATCCTCCTTTCAACCTTCCTGTATTTGTTTCTATCTCCACTGTGTATGTCTCTTGTTTTATCTGTGTCCACACTACCGTAATTATTACCATCTTTCTTCCTCATGGCTCCACAGACTTAGGCATGACAGGTCAAATGACTATCCTCCTTCATGTCCTTGTTCAAGCAAATAAGGATGCAGCCCTTATGTGGCACAAGAAATTGCAGACAGTGCAATTATACAAAACCATTGTCAGCTTTGAAATGTCTTATAAATTTCTGTTAATGTTTCACTGCCATGCATCAGGCTTGCATCAAGTGTCTTTTTCAACAGTATTATTGTAGATGGCCATTTATCAGGTGTATATTGTACTGGAGAGTAGTGTTTAGAAATTCCATTTGCCATATGTTATTCGTGATCCTTGCACAGAGCCTTCATTTGTCAAAGGATTTAGATCTCAGCTGTGTTTAGTTTTGGGGGCTTGAGAACAAGTCGACCCATAGGCAGACACCTAATGATATAATTTGTGCAGTGCTAAAGGTTCGACTGCCCTCTATCAACCTTTATGCAGACAACTCCTTTGAATACAGTAATAGATGACAATATCAAAAGCATAAATCATCGCAAACTTCAAGGTTTCCTGGAAAACATGACTCTTAAGCTTTAGGCACATGGACATTTGGCACAACGTCAGAAACTTTTTGGACTATTCATTTATCCAACACTAGCCAAAAATAACCAAAGGCTCTATGTGTCTGTTGATTTGTTTTGAAATTCATTCAAAATGGCAAAGAAGTTAAAAAGTCAGAGGCTGGGGTGGCAACTCAGAAATGAGACTTCTGAAATAAGAAAGATTCTTTTCTTTGTCTCAGAACATGTGGTGCTAATAACCCAGGTTGTGTCCCTCACACAAAACTCCTTCCTTAAGCTTAATGTTGCTATAGAAATAGTTAAAGTAGCAAATAGAAATTATGTAGTTCAGGTTCCTTATTTATGCTTTAGAAAGTAGTAAGTAGAGCCCCACAAGAGGTGTCTCTGCTCTAGGGAGGCAAATACACTACGGATTTTCTCACTTCATTTTCCTGGGAATATTCTGTTGGTGTGGCAGGGGGAGGGGAGAGGGAATGTTGTCACCACAGCTTGGGACGGCCAGTGGTTCTGTCTCCAATCCCCACTGACCCTAGAGGGTCCACTGGAGGCCCTTCTCTCCTTCACTCTGGTTCAATCCCTCACTCTGTACCTCATTTGCCCTCTCCCTATGTTTTTATTCCTCCTTTTCAAGATCTTTTTATATTCTCAGAGTTTCTTCTGCCCGCCTCGATCTTTTCAACTCCTGCTTCCCAAAAGTTCTTCTAGTGGAGGAGCAGCCTGAGGGCAATGAAACTGGTCTCCTCTCTGTAACAATGCTACTTACCCACTCCTCACATCTCTCAACTTCTGCAGGTAAGGAAAGGAAATCTCCTGATTTCTGATCCTGCTGAGCACTCAGAGAGATACTATAGCTATGTCCTGTTGTCCTGTCCTCCAGAGAGATCAGGGAGGTTCAGTCTTCACATTGCCTCCCTTCCCTCAGAAATCCAGGTGCTTATCATGGTGCCCATGAACATACCTGGTTATGTCCTTGAGCTGTGCCACTATTGCTGTGACTCTTCCTTTCCAATACTTACTATAGAAAATGCATTGAACACTATCAATACTGAGGAAAAGTTATTTAGTTAACTTGGTTATCATCTAAGGGAAGTAACACATTTTTAAAGATAACTATTCTATCTGCATAGAAGCAATAGGAAGACTAGGTGGCTGTGAAGCATGCCTAGGGCAGAAGGAAGAATAGAAAAAGAAGAGAGGAGGGAGAGATGCAGTGAAAGGGAAAAGTAGGCAGTATGCTTAACATCTTTTTAAAAAACCAACAAAACAGTTATTGCACTAACAACAGCTAAATATGCATTACATACTTTCCTAAGAATATCTTTACAACAAACAGCTGTAGTTGCCGTAGAGATGTTCAAAGATCACAAAGGGGAGTGAGAATTGTCCATGGAACAGTTTTCCTATTCTACTATAATGTGGTTCTCGCTATGGCCCTGTCTTCTTTGAGATGTTAACTGGAACTATAATTTGTGTTTTGCGCTAATCCAACTCCTGTCCACACATTAACATCTCTAGGTCGAGTTAAGTGGTGATTTAAGACTGAGCTAGCTGGCATGTTAGTGGGCATGTACTGAGCTACTAATGCAGTGAGGGATGCAGCAACTCAATTTACTCATCAATTGCCAATCCCATTGCTTTGCTAATCTAATCACTCTATGCTGCTAATCTATCTAATCACTCTGTGTGGACTGAGTGTTCTCACTAAGGCTCTGTTAGCTCAAGTGGAATAACTAGAGCAGTGAGTCTCAACCTATTTTGGACCACATCCACACAATATATATGCTACCTGTATGGCCCTGGGTATGTCAAATGGCCCGCAGCTGTGCGCTGATTCAGCCAAAGCAGCCCACAGATTGAGAACCACTGAATTAGAGTGTAGTAACTCAAGCTAATGGTTGCTGTGAAGACAAGCCTTGAGAAAGAGTTTGGGAGCCCCTTGCCTAGAAGAATGAGAACCAGATTGGGAGTCAAGAATTCCTGGCTTGCTATGTGGCCCAAGCAACTCATTCATTTCTCTGCCTTAGATTCCTTGTCTATTAGATGGTATGATAATTCATTATCTACCATACATGGCTACTGTGAGGATTAGTCAGTGGTTAAATACTTTAAACATGTAATGTGCAACGCTAGTACTAACTATCATTGCTCCATTTTAACATTTGCAAATATGAATTTAAATCAGAGTCCCATGATTCCTCATATAAGCAGGCTGATGTTGTAAACACGGGTAATTTGGCACTCATCAGTTCATAGCAATCACTAGCTTCTTCCAGGAGTTGTCTGGCAGACCCTTTAATTTCACAATGTCCACTTCCCACTGTCAGTTTTTGATAGCTAATCACCACACAATTTTCCACCATAATTATGCATCCAAAGCACAATTATGTGTCCTGAGCTGGAGTAAATCAGTTATTTCCATTGGCTTCAATGGATCTATACTGATTTATGCCAGCTAAGGGTCTAGCCCTGAGTATTTATACATATGCATTGTTTACAGTAGTTTGTCACATCCTTATTTCCTTTTTCATTTAGCAGAATAATATGCTGTAACGTGTGCCTGGATTTTTCTTATCCTGAGGGAGACTTCTTCTGGTCTTCTCAGATTCACTCATCAATTTGGCAGAAACAACCTAGCCTCATTTGTACAGAACTCCCTTTGACTGATAATGGAAACTGGTTGCAGCATTAACTAATTTGAGAGGTGCTCCAGCCAGGCCTGTTGATGTAAAGGATTGAACATGGTTTTGGGAGCCTAATATCTTTTTATCTGTGTTCCGCTTTGGGTTGCATAACTTCCATGTATGTACAGTTTATTTAATTTTAGAAAATTAAACAGGCAGTTACATTTAATACATAGGACATGCCCACCATTGGCTATACACATACACTTTGAGTATGCTGTACTGAGGACTCTTCCTGAAGATAAAATCAATGAAGTTAGAGATGGAGAAGCCTTGTTTGGCCATCTAATCTATCTCCCTTCCAATGCATGATTGTTCCTTATATTATGTGGGCTAATGCTGAATCCAGTGTAGTTTAAGCATCTCAAAGATGTAGCTTTTATCATTACCAGTGTTGCCAACTCTCTCAAATTTATCACAAGTAATGCAATTTTGGCTTTAGTGTCTTGGAACAGATCCTTATTTTTACACTAAAAGTCTGATAAAAGGACTATCTGAACCAATGACTTCATAAACAATTCCCTTTCTGTGAAAGGCTGAGCACACAGGAAAGATCACTGAAAACCATGGGAGTTCAGGAGGGCCACATCTAGCAGGAGCTCAGCAGCACCATGCAAGAGTGGGTTGCAGAATTTTATATTAGAAATAATCTGTCTCTTTATGTGTGTGTGTGTTTGTACACACTGTGGCAAGATGGCCCATGTTAGTATGGTGGGTCCTGCACTTTTCTTGGTGGAGGTGCCTAAGACTAAGAGGATGGGTAAGGAAGGGCATCCCTAGCCTCTGTTTCTCAGAGGGTGGGGACGGATGGCAGGAGAAAGATCACTTGATCATTACCTGTTAGGTTCACTCCCTCTGGGGCACCTGGAATTGGCCACTGTTGGTAGACAGGATATTGGGTTGGATGGACCTTTGATCTGACCCAGTACAGCCATTCTAATGATGCTACCCCTTGCCCCTGCTCTTGGGCACCAAGGTCCCCACTAGTGGCCCAGGAAGGTGGTAGAGGAGGGAAGCAGGGGAGGGAGCCTGGGTTTGCTCTTCATTCTGAGCCTTAGCCCCTCTCAACCCCTGTGGATTCTTACCCTCTTCCCCGTGCCCAGGTTAATTGAAGCACTTGTAGTCAATTTCGGGCCTATCAGGAACTAATAAAGCCCTGCATCACCTCAGAAAGTGAGGAGTGAGGACGGAGCTCTGGAGGTGTGTGGTGTAGTTGAAAGACCAGAACTGATAAAGGGAGACCCTGCCAGTGTAGGGAGGGAGACTCCCTTACACAGCATCTAAGGACTGAGACCAACACAAGGGGAAGAGGTAAGATCCAGGGGTGAGAGGCTAAGCTCGAATGACGATGCAAACCCCAGAGCTCCCTCCCTGTTCCCTCTACCACCTCTGGGCACTATGGACCTTGGGCCAAGAGCAGGGCAGGGCGTAGATCATTATAATGGCTTAATGGGCAATCAAAGATCAATCAACCCATTCCTGTTACCAACATTGGCATTCCAGGGCCCCCAAGAAGGAGTGAACCTAACAGGTAATGTCAAGTGGATTTTCTCCGCTCGTCCCCCCTCTGGAAACAGAGCTAGGTGCCTCCTTACCATCCTCTTGTCTAGGCACTCACCAGAAACGTGCACGACCCACATACTAACATGCCATTTCGCACAGTGGTCAAACACCACACTAAGAGACAATTAATTTCTAATATAATTCTGCAACCCACTCTTGCTGTGGCTGCTTGAGCTCCTGCTGTAGATGTGGCCCTCCTGAATCCATGGTTTCAGTGCTCTTCCTGTGTTCAGCCTTTCACAGAAGGAATTGTTATGAAGTCATGGTTCAGAAGTCCTTTTATCAGACTTTAGTAGTAAAAATAAGGACTGTTCCAAGACCTAAAGCCAATATTTTCATTTTGAAACCCACCTGAAAAGAATGAATGAGACTTCTGATGAATGAATTGTTTTAATCTATATAGAGGGTTGTTTGGTTACATAAGACAGAAAGTTAGGTCCTTCTTCTAATTCTTTAGATGTTGACCGTGGACATAATCACACATGGACACTTACTGCAATATCTTGGAGATAGTCCTCCCTCATGGCTCCATGGTTCCATCCAACCCCTTCTATCCCAGCAGGATTCCTCTAAGAAATGTTTCTTATTCCCACTTAATGCTTATGGACAAAATGAAAAAAAACATAAATCAACTTCCACATGTCTGTAAAGGATGAGCCAGCATGACAAGGAGAAATGCTGAAGACAAGGAGAAGAGAACAAGAATTGAAAACACTACCCAACTAATAACATTGAGTTACAAATTTCCACTCTGGTCTGAGTTCAATATCTAAATACAAGCCACTAACAGAAGAAAATGAAATATTTTCATTTCTCTAGGAGGCAATATTTCCCATTGAAATTAGCACTGGAAAAGAAGTTTTAAGGGAGTTTCAAGGTTATTAGAACTTCAAAAATAACTTTCTGAAAAGTGGCCTTTTTATTGCAATTTAGAGTCAGATTCTCCCCATGGCAGCCTCTCTTTACAAGTGAAACTTGCAGCAGCAGCCAGATTATTTTACTTTAAAGGACTGTTTGAGTTCTGCAGTAAACAAGCTGACACCTGCACTAGGAAAGATATAGCCCTGGTTGTGTGACTTCGGGAGTCAAAAAAGATGTGGCTTTCTTCAATACCAAGAAACTCAAAAATCATTTCTCAAAGTCATCAAAAGGAATCCTATCTCTTCAACTTTCAGCACAAAATCTTGTTTTTTAAAGTAACTAATGCTGTAAACCAGAAATCCTAGTATGTTCCTAAATCATTTTGCCACATATTCAAGGAAAGCATGAAAGAGTATTTACGGTCATGAGACCCGATTGTTAGACATGTTAGGTTCAGCCTGGAAAGGATTTTATGTAGTGACATGAAAAACATGCTCAGCATGGTTAAGAATGCTTTCCGTCTGAACAAATTGTAGAATCTGCAGCCTTTCCCCACATTAGGACTTATGCCCCATAACATAACAAACATGAAAATTTCAGATGGAAAAAGATCTAATTAGTCAGCGGAGCCAATCTTAAGCCAAACCTTTTGACATCTAGCTAGTTAAACACTTGGCTCCATGCTACACTCTGCCCTCTAAAAGCAAATTAGGAGCCAAAAATGGAAACTCTGCCCTCAGTGCAAGAAAAGGGAGGCTTAGAAAGAGCATGCTCCCACTTTCTTTGATTGCAGTGAAGATAGGACTGAGTTCTACCATAGATTCTGCCCATATCATGAGTATTCATAACCTTAAATAATATAGCACTGAAGCACTGGAGGAGTCTCATTTCCTATGACTCAAAGGGCCAATGAAATCAACAGAATGAAATGTACTTATCTTATTGTAATCTCAAAAGGATGGAACGAAGCTTCTTTGTGAGTGAAGGCCATACAGCTCTGTCACTTATCTACTGGCACATGTTCATCTGGGAACTTTCTGGAAAATTCAAATTTTTTTGTTTGCTTGTTGTTTCCTTCCATACTGATTGTTTTATTTCTTGTGTTCGAGATGCTATTTTGCTTAGTTTGTTTCAGCGCCACAACTCAATTACTGGACTGTTTGCTAGTGTTTGTAAACCATCTCACCTCAAGCCATCCTTCCTACCTAGACACATCATCATAGTACTTGCCTCTTATACTCTCCCTGCTGCCACTCTCAGACCCATGCACTTCCCAGCCAGCCTCTTCCCCAGACTCACTCACTGGTTTCTTGACTCTTCCTTTCTTGACCAACTCACACAAACGTTCATTCCTTTTATGGGATAGTAAAGGTCAACTCAATACCAAAACTAATTGCCCATCTGCCCCTCTCAGCTCCACTTAAAGTCCTCTTCTTGACCCTTCTGGCCACTGCAGGGCTCCTCCCTTCTCTTCTCCAGAAGGAGTCCCCTATGCCTCCCTCTCCCAAAATTCCTTCAGCTTCTTAAGAGATCTCCTGCTGCAAAATTCTCTTATAATAATAACCTTTGGGCATCTCCTGCGCTTCTCTTCTATTTCCTTACTTATAGCTAGCTCACTCCCCTCGTTCCTGTAAATCATCTCAACCGACTCCTCAGCGCTCTTCCCGAGTGGGAACTCTCTTTTCCTCCTCCAGGTTTTCCACCCTACTACTCCAGCTCATCAAATACTACTCTCCTGCTTCACCACCACAACTGGGTGGTCAGTCTTCTAAAATATCCCCCATATTACCCAGTGGAGTCACTAATTAGCCCTTAGTTGTTAATAGCCTCATCATAAGCTGAAGATAGTCTAATCTTAGGCAAGGGTGAGACCAGCTGCCTAAAGTATCGCCATGCTGTTACTTTTTCACTAGTTGCTGTTAGCACTTCAGGAGCACATGAATTCCTTTGACAAAGGTATCTGCAGAATTAAATCCAAGTTAAATTTATATGCAAAACATGTAGCGTTTGTCATTCTATTCGAAGTCCAACTCCATTGCTTCAATGGAGTTTGCCTGAGTAAATATGTAGATTTGGCCTGTTTTTGCTAACGCTTGGATTCCACTGTTAAAAATTAAAAAAAAATAAAAAATGCTCCATCCACACTACATTTTATCCAGATCTTTCCTCAAAAAGTGCAACAGTCAGGTCACAAGAAACTGTGGAAGATTTAATATTTCCCCATATATTTGGGTCCAGGATCAAAGTGTTGAGAGGCTACACAAGTTGTGAGATGTCGATTTTAACATGCTAGTTTACAACATAGCAACTAGACGATTGATACAATCCGGATTTCTGTAGCTGGCAGCCATGATATATAGATGCTAAAGCAAGCTACCAATTTCTTCAAAAACTGTACAAAAGTCTTAATACGGCTATATGTTCATTTTTTTACATCTTTTGTGTGTCTTTTGGTGTTTAACATTTTGTTTCCTTTTTTAAAGCTCTTCTATCAGCCGATTATGACATCCTGGAAGAGCTCTATATCCTCAATACACTATTCATCGAATCATTCTCAGTAGAGTTCACCGGTGTATGAATTGACCGCATATTTCCATATCATACCATGGTTAGCCTCATCCACAAATGTGGGTGTGTTGTGGAGGATAATGGAAAGAGGAAAAGGCATGAAATGAGGGCCAAAATGTTGACTCTATGAAATAGGATCACAAACCATGATCGATGCAGACATACAAAGCCAAAGTTTTAGATACCAAAAGCCTTTAACAATGAATTAACTGTTGACTTTACTGCCTGCTGCCACCAGATGTGCCACTCATTGTACAGAGCAGTCCCTTGCAAACTTATTTTTTTGTTAAATGTGTTACAAGAAGAAACTGGTAAGTGCAAAAAAATCTCTTCTCAAAAAGATGCTTCCATGAATGCATGTGATGTGTGGTGTACTCACAACTAAAAATATGCAAAAAGTAAAAACTGCATAACATTGATTTTGTAAGAGTCTATGGAAGACCATTCAAAGAGTTCCAGGCCTCAAGTTCTCCATGCCTCTCTAGAAGTTTGATGTTTCCATCAAAAAAGACAGAATCTATTTAACATTTACCAAAACCAAGTTGATTTAACTCTATAATGTGAAATATTTATACATTATCCAGAGAATACATGGCTAAACATCATGCATTTCTGATTACTTAAAGCCTTAATACATCTAATCTGAGCCTTTGTACTTTCAATAATTAAACTTTTGTGAATGGGCATATGCTCAAAGAAGATACAAATCAGCAGACTCCTGTGAGAAACAAAATCTAAAGAGTGCATGTAATTCAAGTGAACTATGATATGAAGATTAATTCTTATTTTCTATTTTTTAATATGACTGGTTACAACGAAGACAATTGATAAAGTGACTGGCCGAAGTCCTACAAAATACCTAATATGTGCAGAAATTTTTGCAATATAGGAGGTCGCTAACATTGATTGGTATCATAATAATAGACACATATATGATTAATTTTACTTGTACTATGTAAAATGGGAAGAGAATGGTGACAACAAACACCATGCTTCCTCTGAACCTGCATCGGTAACCCTGCAGCACAGTAAAGCATCTATTTAACTTGAATAGGTGATTAAGCAAATTTAAAAGCAAAAAACCCCATTCTACACTCAAAAAACATCAGAAGGATACTTATACTGAGCTTGTCTTTATCTACAGGGGAAGGTTGACCTAACAGACTATGCTACTACCAGCCTATGTTATTCACCATAGACTGGACTCAATACGTAACTTAGGTCAACTTACCCCCAGTGTCTTCACTGTGCTGCGTCAACCAGAGATGCCCTCCGGTCGACTTTCCTACTCTTCTCGAGAGCTGATACCAGGGTCCAACAGGAACAGCACTCTGCATCAATTTAGTGGCCTTCACTAGACCCGCTAAAATTGATCCCTGCTGCCGTCAATTTAAGTTAGCGTAGCTTTGAGTGAAGACCAGGACATGCCAAATTTGTTTGCTCAGCACCCATTCTTCTTAAAGTCCTGGTTAACCTCTAAACCTTAAGACTATATTAGAATGATTAGCCTTAAACAATTATGGCATTTGGTCCTTCCTCCTGAGAATCTCTCTCTCAGATCTGGTGAAACATCATTAGTCCTACTGTGCACAGCATTTATTAATTCAAAATAATGTCACTTCACATTTTATAATCCTCTGTTTCCTCTCTTTCTCAGATTTTGCTCATTCATAATTTATAGTACACGGATTAATATATGTGTATCATATGTCAAGATATATCAAAGTTGACTAGTAATTTAGGGTGTTTCAGCTTTTTTGCGTTTCCAAGTAAATACACCTTAAAGAAGGACTGATTTCAAGAAGGGTGGGTATTCAGCACATGTTTGAAAATCATCATCAACTTTAAAATGTCAAATAGGGTAATCTCATAAAAAGTGAACAGCACCCAAAAGTACTTGTAACTTTGAAATTCCATAGATACATACCTGATATACTCACACACACACACAGTTCATACTCATCACACCAGACACTCCGTTACTCCACTTCATCAACTGTATAAAAGTTCTCTAATGCTGATAGATGGTTGTGGAGACTTAGAACATCCTCCCAGTAATGATTCAGACAATTCTAATCCAGTCCATAGTCTTTGACTATCTCTCCAAATCTCCCTAAATCTAACCCTCATGCCACCTATTTCCTCCTCGACGATCGGTAACCTATCATGGGCAGCGTTAGGAAAAACCTTAAGGCATTTTCAGAATGAATCTACCCTCTTTGGGTCACTGTTCAACACCCTCTTTGAACAGTATGTACCAAGGAAAGTTATTGTTATGCCTTATAATGAGACCTAAAATGTTCCAGTTTTCATTCTTTGTGACAAGAGTTTCAGGATTTCACAACTGCTAGTAGTCGGGTGTTGTCCTAATAGGTCTCCCCAAGATTAAACCACAATGATACGTTTGCAGAGAAAATGGAAATGAAATTTTACAGTAACTCCACTTTGTGTATGTTGTGTGGATAAAAATCTTGTGCTGATTAGGAACAAACCCTCCAAACTGATGTTCCCATGTTTTCAGTTTGATTTTGCTGAGATTGTCACGATGTATTTATTCGTCTATATGGCCATTGATAATTGTAATGCCTGCCTACAGTGACTCAAGAGCATGAATACCTCCGGAGGCAGACTTAATTAAGAAGCTAGGCAAACCCCATGGGTTGTTACTTCTGTTCTTAAATTTCACAACCAACTTATCAAGTGTAAACTCCTTAGGCACCTATAACAGCCTAAAAATGGAGCCATGGACAGTCACTAAGCATACCTTTGCGATGAGATGATCCCCTACAGCAAAGAATCACAGGAATGTTCAGGTTTACTCCCAATCCTAAGGACCAGTCGCTTATCCCCTGGGGATCAGTTGCACCCTTAGATCTCCCACCAGAGGCAATGGCTTGTCTGTCAAGTCTATAATAAACTATATAAAATGTGTTAAATAGGAAAGGAAATTGTAGGTACTGGCTTTCCCCTGGGTGTCTTTCTTGGGAAAGGACGCAGAATATTCCACCGCTACTCGCCTGAATGGGACCTCAATTATGGGGATAGCTGGAGAGGGGCCTTGACCAGATCTTGAGGCTTTCCCACTCTTTGGCACACTCACAAAGACTGGACATACTGGGCAATTCCTTGCCCATCCCCTCCCAGTAGAAGGACTTCCCCAACTGTCTTTGGATGTTTTGTTCACCCCAGCATGGCCTACTGGGATGATCATGGGCTAAGCTTAAGAGCTTCCGTTCTGTTTAGTTGGAACCACCAAACCGTTTGATGCGGCTGCCATTCTTTCTGGCGTCCACCAGAAAGAATTTCCTTGTATAAAGTCCTTGGTCTATAACAAACGGGATCGGTCAGAAGAGCTGAGAGGTGGTGGGTTGCTCCGTGCCGCCACCCAAGCTTTCTGAAGGCTGTCATCTGCTTCCTGCTCAGTCTTGAACTGTTCCCTTGAAGCTGGGGACACCAGTTCTTCCTCAGACTGGGGACTTGGGCTTGGTCCCTCTGGAAGTGATGTAGATGATGATGGGTTGTGTTCTGTAGCTGGTGTACCGCTGTTCTACTGGGTGCACCTGGTGGTATTTCAGGCTCTGCTGAGCTCATCGGTATGGTTGTCTGTTGCTTCTGCCAGTTTTCAGCTCGTTGGTCCCTTCTGGCATTGGGGTTGAAGGTGTGGTCGCACTTGCTTGTGCTGGTTTGCTGTTCCAGTTCCGGTTCTGGGACTGGGAGGTGCTGTGGTTGGTTCAGCCGTTGACATGGGATCCGGGGTCTACTACCTCAGTCTGGGTCTCTGGTAACACAGACAGGTTCTCTGTGGACGGCTCAGGAACAGGAATGGGTCTGGAAGCTTGCCTGGTATGGCTGCGTGTAACCATTCCCTCTCTCTTGGCACTGCTTCACTTGGTTTTGGCCAAGTCTTCCCCCAGTTGCATGGGGATGGAATAATTGTCATAGACTGCAAAAGTCCACATTCCTGACCAGCCTTTGTACTGGACAGGCAGTTCAGCTGTAGGCAAGTCCACAGCTTGTGACATGAAGGGGTAAATGGTCACTTTGGCCCTTGGGTTGATGAGTTTTCGGATCGACGAAGGATTGGTGGATAGCTGACACTTGTGCCCCCGTGTCTCTCCACGCGGTAACCTTCTTTCCGCCCACTCTCAAATTTTCCCTTCGCTCTCCAAGGGGATTTGAGAGGTATCTGGGCCTCGGGGATCTTTGGTTTGCTGGGGGTGCAATGACTTGCACCCGGGTGAGGTTATTCGGGCAGTTGGCCTTTGGGCAGTTGGCTTTGATATGTCCCGTTTCATTACACTATATAGCATCTTCCAGATAACGGGTCACTGGGTTGAAGTAAGTTACTGAAGACTGGTGAGGGGAAGGATAGGGTGTCTGTGGCTTTCCTTGGTTTGTAGGTGGGTTTTGGGTTGCCCTCGGTTGTAGGGTTTATTGTCGGTGTGGCCCCTGGGGTTTTCACTCCCTTTACAGTAGCTTTCTTGCTTTCTGCCACCTCCATCCATTTGGCTCCAATCTCCCCCGCCTCGGTGAGAGTTGGGTTTGTCCATCTAGATGTACCGTGTTATTCACTCAGGAACACCATCGAAGAAACTGCTCCATTTTGTATGAGGTGGCGCAATCTTGAAAAGTTGCTGAATCCTGGGATCCTGCTATCCAGGCGTCACAATGCTTCCCCAACGTAGTAGGCGTGTTTGGGAAAATGACCCATCGGTTCCACTTTTGGTTTCTGAACCGCCGACGGGCGGTGATCCGGGGTTATCCCCATTCTGGATCTGGCCATGGTTAGAAACAGTTGATACTCGTCCATTCGATCCCGGGCATTTCAGCCGCCACGTCTGCCAAGGGTCCACTGAGGTGTGACCTTAAGCTCTGGCATGTATTGGTCTTAGGGATCTTGTACCCAAGACAGGCCCTTTCAAAACAGTTCTAAAAGGTCTCAGTGTCATCACCTGCCTTGTAGTTGGGCAAATTTCCTGTGCGGGTGAACAACAACTGGCGCCGGAGGGGTAGGATTTGCTGGGCCCGGATGCTTAGCCTGTTCTACTTCCAGTTCATGCTTTCTCTGTTTTTCCCTCTCTTCACTTTCTTTTTGTTGTTTTTCCATTTCTTGGCAGTGGTTCTCCTCTCGATCTTCTGAAGTTCTATCTCTCTCTGTGGGCTGCCTGGTTGGCGTCTTGTTCTCTCTTGTTGTGCTGCATTTTGATTTGTTCCTCCTTTTCTTTTAGTTCCATCTCCTTTTGTTTAATTTCAATCATGAAGTTTTTTTTCCATAGATCGTTTGTGATTCAGCGATTTCGTTTGTTCGTCTCCTGGAAGTCATGGTTCCTGGTTTGGAACTTGTGTTGTGTGTGCCCTCTGGTGTTGTTCCCCTTGAATGCTGGCTTTCTGCCTTTGAGATCTGCCTAGCAACTGATTTGACTTGCTCTAGCTCTGTTTGATAGGCAATTGAACCAAACAAAGCTACTGTATTCACCTGTGTGCGAGATTGCTGGCTGGTTTATACGTAAGTCCCAATTGTTTAACAAAAGACCTGTAATGGTTCTCTTTAATGACTCTGTTTTAAAATGCAAGCTACCAAAAGCAGGCAGTGAAAAAAGGTTTTCTCTCTAGCACTTTAAAACCAAACCCTTTCTCACTGCTAATCCCTAGCAGGAAAAAAAATTAATCTCTACTGGCTTCTGGATTCTTATATCCACCACTTGCTGCCACCATGTGGTAAACGTCTGTCTCAAAAATCTGGACCTTAGAGTTCAACATCTGAGTGTTTACTGGGAACCTCCCCCAAGCTTTATACCCAGCTTGGATCTTACTTCGCTGCCACCAGATAAGATTTAGGCTCTTATCAGCCTGGAGTTCCCCAAATTCCTTGGGGGAACCCCTCTCATTGGCCTCCCACTTTTCCTGGGAAGGACCCTCCCAAGACCCCAGACCCCCATGGTCGTCCCTATCTCAACCGGAGAAAACAAGATCCTCCCCCTTGTCTCCTCGTTATCTGCGCCCCCCCGCTTTCCCTCCCTGGGTGAGCCTGGGCGATGCAGTACCTAACTCCTAAAGGCAAAACAAAGAGGAAATCACCCTCCCCCCCTGAGGCGATTGACCTTTGCAAATTCTAGTAAAGCTAATTATACGAGATTTTTCTACTCGCCTTTCCTGTAGCCTCAACCAGAGAAAACCCAAAACCTCGCAGTCAGGGTTCTCTAAAAAAGAAAACTTATATAACTGAAACACAATACAGGAACAAATAATACTGCATTAAGAAGAAACTCGAATACAGGGCTCTTGCTTATTAATAAAATATAATAACCTGATTAAAGGATTTGCCAATTACAACTCAGGTTCCAGCACAGGTATCAACACAATGTAATATCCCTAGATCAAGAGTTGGCGCTGGTGGACAAGGGGGGTTGCCACAGGTTCAACTGATTTAAGCTAGGCTTGCTGTTCTGAGCTAAGGCTCCTATCAGGTAAGTTCACTACTAACCAACCCTTTGCATCAGGCCCTCAGAAGGGAGTGAGGACTGAGCTTGGAGGTGTCTGTGAGAGTTGAAAGACGGACTGAAGTTAAGGGACCTGCCCAGTAGGCGGAGGGAGACTCCTTCCCCAGCATCTAAGGACTGAGGTACCCCACCCAACCCCCCCCCCCCGCCCCAATCTACAGGGAACCACGCCTTAATTAGCCAAGAGCTTATATATTTCCCCTCTCCCACTGCTCCTTGGCCCTCCTGTATCACAACACACATGTACAGATAATCTCATATATATATATATATATGTGTGTGTGTGGGTGCATGTGTATATGGAAAGATTCAGCTGGCCATTATCTACTCCTTTCCATAGAATCCTTAGAATCCATCTGTATTTTTTCTGAGCCATTAAAAAACAAATAGTTTATTTCAAAAAGGCCTAAATTTTGTCACAAAAGAGAAGCATGGTAGCCCAGCGTGGTCACCCAGTTCAGTTCACAACCATTCTTGCCAGAGCAATGAGCTATTAGCAGTTTTGATTTTGTATTATTCCTACCTAATCTAGGGACATTTGCCCTGGTTTCTCTATTAAAATGGAGAAAATAGGGTTAGATTTTTTTTTCATTCCTGTGTTCTCACTGGACGTGTTTAAACTGGCTGATTTTGTGGGAGACTGTAGAGTTGTATCACATATATTCATTAAAGAGAAAATTTTGCCTCTTGCTGTTCCTCCACTTCTCTCCTCCCGCTACCCCAGAAGAACACGTACGCAACAGAGGGGCAGATAACAGGATACCAAGAACCTCACATAGGGTGTGTGCAGATCTTTACTAATACTGTCTGATCCAAAACCCACTGAAGAGAATGGAATGAAGACTTCTTGATTTGAATGAAATTTGGTTAAGGTCTATATAGAGGGTATGTGTGGTTGGGTGACATGAAGGAAGAAAAGGTTCAGGTCCTCTATAATTCTTTAGATGTTGAAGGTGGGACATAATCAACATGGACACTACTGCAATATCTTGGAGAATGAGAATTCCTCCCTCATGGGCCTCCATGGTGTTCCATGGCCAACCCCTTCTATGCCCAGGCAGGATTTTCCTCTAAGAAAGTGTTGTCGCTATTCCCACTTAATGCTGTAGTGGGACTAAAATGAAAAATGTAAACATATAATTCAACCTTTTCCACATAGTCTGTGAAAGGGAGTGAGCCAGCATGACAAGGAAGAAATGCTGAGAGACAAAGGGAGCAGAGAACAGAGAAATGTGAAACACTACCCAACTAATAACATTGAGTTTAACAGAGATTTTCCACTCTGTCTGGTAGGTCAAATGATCTTATAATACAGCACTAGACAGAAGGAAAATGGAAATATTTTCATCTTCTCTAGGAGGCAATATTTCCCTAGCTGGAAATTAGTCACTGGAAAAGAAGTTTAAGGGGAGTCTGTCAAGGGTTATTTAGACTTCAAAAATAACTTTCTGAAAAGTTGGCCTTTTTATTGTTGCAGGTTTAGAGGTCAGAGTTCTCCCCATGGCATTCCTCTCTTTACAAGTGAACTTTGCAGCAGCAGCCAGACAGGTATTTTTACTTTAAAGTGACTGTTTGTGTGTCCTGCAGGAAACAAAGCTGGACACGTGCACTAGGAAAGATATAGCTTCCTTGGTTTGTTTTGTTTACTTCTGGGGAGTCAAACAAGATGTGGTCTTTTCTTCAATACCAAGAAACTCCAAAAATCATTTCTCAAAGGATCATCAAAGGGAATCCTGATCTCTCAACTTTGCAGCCAAAATCTTGTTTTTAAAGTAACTAATTTTTGTAACCAGAAATCCTAGGTGATGTCTCCTGAAATCATTGCCACATTATTTCAAGGAAGCATGTAGAAGAGTATCTTACGTGTTCAGTGGAGACCCTATCTGTTGGTAGACAGGTTAAGGTTTGCAGCCTGGAAAGTGATTTTGATTGTGAGTGGAACATGAAAGAACATGCCTCAGCAGTGGTTAAGAATGGCTTTTCCGTTTCTGAAAAATTTAGAATCTGCAGCCTTTTCCCCACATTTGGACTTTGCCCCATTAAGCCATAAAAAACATGAAAATTCAAGATGGAAAAAGATCTATTAGGTCAGCTAGTCCATCTTAAGCCAATACCTTTGTGACATCTAGGCTAGGTTAAACACTTTGGGCTCCATGCTACACTCTGCCTCTAAAAGCAAATAGGAGCCAAAAATGGAAGATCTGGCCCTCAGTGGCAAGAAAGGGGGAGGGTTAGAAAGAGCTGCTCCCACTTCTTTGTATTGCAGTGAAGATGATTTGGCTGAGTTCTACCATAGATTCTGGCCCCATATCATGAGTATTCATAACCTTAAATAATATAGCACTGAGCTACTGGAGGGATGTCTCATTTCCTATGACTCAGAAGGGCAATTAAAATCAACAGAATTGGAAATGTTGACTGTATCTTTGTGTAATCTCAAAAGGATTGGGGAACGGAGCTTCTTTGTTGAGGTGAGGGTCCATGACATGCTCTTTCTACTTATCTTACATGGGCACATGTTCATCTGTGGAACTTTTCTGGGAGAAATTCAAGATGTTTTTGTTTTCTTGTTGTTTCCTTTATCCTATACTGATTGTTTTATTTCTTGTTTGTTCGAGGATGGGCTATTTTGTGGGTTTATGTTTTGTTTCAGCTGCATCAACTTCAATTACTGGATGGTATTGCTAGGTGTTTGTAAACCCATGTCCTCACCTCAAGGGCACTCCTTCCTACCTAGACACATCTCATAGGGACTTTGCCTCTTATACTCTCCCTTGCGGCCACTTTCTCAGACACCATGACCACTCCCAGCCAGCCTCTTCCCCAGACTCACTCACTGGGTCTTCTGTGACTCTTCCTTCTGACCAACTCACACAACGGTTCATTCCCTTTTTGGGGTAGGTAAAGGTCCAACTCAAATACCCAAACTAATTGCCCATCTGCCCCTCTCAGGCTCCACTAAAGTCCTCTGATTCTTGACCCTTCTCCTGGCCACTGCAGGGCTTCTCTCACCTTGCTTCTTCTCCAGAAGGAGTCCCCTACTGCCTCCCTCTCCCAAAGATTCCTACAGCTTTCTTAAGAGATCTGCCTGCTGCAAAATTTCTCTTATAATTAATAACCTTTGGGCATCTCCTGGGCTTCTCTTCTATTTCCTTATCTTTATAGGCCTAGCTCAGGCCTCCTCCCTCTGTTCCCTGTAGATCTCTCAACCTGACTTCCTCAGGCTCTTCCCGGAGTGGGACTCCTCTTGTTCCTCCTCCCAGGGTTTTCCACCCTACTGACTTCCCAGCTGCATCAAAGTACTACTCTCCCTGCTTCACCACCACAACTGGGGGGTCAGTCTTTCTAAATAATCCCCATTATACCCAGCTGGGAGTCACTAATTAGCCCTTATGTTGTTAATTAGCCTTCATCAGTAAGGCTGAGGGATAGCTGCTAAGTCATGGGCAAGGGTGAGACCAGCTTGCCTTAAAGGATCAGCCAGGCTGTTACAGTTTTTCACTAGTTGCTGTTAGCAGGCTTCAGGTAAGCACATGGAATTCCTTTGGACAAAGGGTATCTTGCAGATTAAAATGCAATTTTAAATTTATTATTGCAAAACATGTAGCTGTTTGTCATTTCTTATTCAAGCACAACTGCCATTGGCTTCAATGGGAGTTTTGCCTGAGTAAAGATGGTAGAGTTTGGCCTGTTTTTGCTAACGGCTGGATCCACTGTAAAAATAAAAAATAAAAAATGGCATCCATCCACACTACATGTTATAGATCTTTCCTCAACAAATGCAACTGAGCAGGTCACTAGGAACTGTGGAAGATTTTATTTTATTCCCCATAGATCTGGGGTCTCAGGGATCAAAGTGGTGTGATGAGGCTCACAGTTTGTGAGATGTCGTTTTTTAACATGCTAGTTATCACATAGCAACAGACTGATTGATACAGATTCTGATTTCTGTAGCTGGCAGCCATTGATTTATAGTGAGTGGCTAAAGGCAAGCTACAATTTCTTCAAAAACTGTACATAGTCTTTTACTGGCTTTATTTTGTTCTTTTTTTTTTTCTTCTTTTTTGTCTTTCTTTTTGGTGTGTTAACATTTTGTTTCCTTTTTTAAAGGCTCTTCTATCAGGGAGTTATTTAAATCAGCCTGGGAGAGAGCTCTATATCTCAGATTACACTATTCATCGATCATGCTCAGTAGAGTTCACCGGTGTATGAATTGACCATTTTCCATATATGACCATTGTTTTTAGCCTCTCCACAATTGGGTGTGGGTGTGTGTGGGGAGGGGTGATAATGGGAAGGAGGGAAAAGGCTGAAATGGAGGGCCAAATGTTGACTTCTATGGAAATTAGGGATCACAAACCATGATTCATGCAGTACATACAGAGCCAAAGTTTTAGATGACCAAAGCCCTTAACAATGAATTAACTGTTGACTTTTACTGCCTGTGCCACAGATGTGCTCTCATTTGTACAGAGCAGTCCCTTGCAAACTATTTTTTTGTTAAATTGTTTACAAAGAAACTGGTAAGTGCAAAAAAAATCTCTTCTGCAAAAGATGCTTCCATGAATGCATGGATGTGTGGGTGTACTCACAACTAAAAATATGCAAAAAGTTAAAAACTGCATAATATTTGATTTTGTAAGAGTTTATGGGAGTCCTTTTCAAAAGAGTTCCAGGCCTCATTCTCCCATGCTCTCTAGAGTTTGATGTTTCCCATCAAAAAAGCAGAATCTATTTCATTTACAAAACAAGTTGGATTTAACTCTATAATTTGTAAATATTTATACATAGTTCCAGAGAATACATGGGCTAAACTGCATTTTTTCCTGATTACTTATATGCCTTAATACATCATCTTAGATCTCACATTTTGTACTTTCAAAATTAAACTTTTTGATGAATAGGCATTGCTCAAAGAAGATGACAAATCAGCAGACTCCTGTGAGAAACAAAATCTAAAGTGGCATGTAATTCAAGTGGAACAAGTTTTATCTGAAGATTATTTTCTATTTTCTATTTTTAATTGACTGGTTATGAAAGAAGCATTTTATATTTGTGACTTGGGCCTAATCCTACAAATCTAATATGTGCAGAAATTTTTGCAATATTGGGGACTTGTTAACATTGATTTGGTATCATATATAGAATATATGATAGTGATTATATTTTATTGTGTATTGTAAAATGGGAAGAGAAGTGGTGACACAAACACCATGCTTCCTCTGGAACCTGCTTTGGTACTGCAGGCACAGTAGCATCATTTACTTGAATAGTGTATTAATGCAAATTAAAAGCAAAAACCCAAATTAACCCAAAAAACATCAGATACTTATACTGAGGGCTTGTCTTTACTACAGGGGTAGGTTGACCTAAGCTATGCTACTCCAGCTATGTTATTCACATAGCTGGAGTCTACGTAGCTTAGGTCAACTTACCCCAGTGTCTTCACTGTGCTGCGTCAACCAGAGATGCCCTCCGGTCGACTTTCCTTACTCTTCTCGGAGAGCTGGATACCAGGGTCAACAGGACAGCACTCTGCCATCAATTTAGTGGGCCTTCACTAGACCCGCTAAATTGATCCCTGCTGCGTCAATTGTAGTAGCGTAGCTTTTGGAGTGAAGACCAGGACATGCCAAATTTGTTGCTCAGGCCCATTTCTTCTTAAAGTCCTGGTTAACCTCTAACCTTAAGACTATATTAGAATGATAGCCTTAAACAATTATGGCATTTGGTTCCTTCCTCCTTGAATCTCTCTCTCAGGATCTGGTGAAACATCATTAGTCCTACTGTGTCACAGCATTTATTGAAATGCAAAATAATGTCACTTTACATTTTATATCCTTGTTTTTCCTTCTTTTCTCAGATTTTTGTCTCATTCATAATTTATTTACACGTATTAATATATGTGTATCTATATGGTCAAGATATTCAAAAGTGACTAGTAATTTAGGGTGTTTCAGCTTTTTGCGTTTCCAATGTAAGACACCTTAAAAAGGACTGATTTTCAGAGGGTGGGTACTCAGCACATTTTGAAAATCAGCTCACTTTAAAATGTCAAATAGGGTACTCTAAAAGTGGAAGCACCCAAAGTTACTTGTAACTTTTGAAAGTCCATGTATACATCTGTATTACTCACACACACACATTTCATGACTCATCACACCGACACCGGTTACTCCACTTCTCAACTGCATAAAAGTTCTCTAATGCTGATAGGATGTTGTGGAGACCTTAGAGACATCCTCCCAGTAATGAGTTGCAGACAATCTAATCCATCCAAGTCTTTGACTATCTCTCCAATCTCACTAAATTCTTAACCTCATGCTTCCTATTTCCTCTTATTCTTGTCCTTCTGGGAGATACTGGATACTTGGGATGAAACATTTCAATCTCTGTGCCTACAGTTTTGTCAGTATGTAGGACACAAGGGCTTGTTTCATTGTTTGCTTTAGCACTAATCTCTGCTCTTTCTGCTAGTTCATAGGAAGGTTTTTTTCTGTGGACTGTATCACTACACACATCGCAGAAATCTTTTTTTCCTGTCTCCATTAGCCTATAAAATTGGGAATACCATGCTCTGAACAGTTTCCACTAGGACATCAGGACAAATATATTTCCATCCTTTTATCTTTATCTCAGGGCAAAGGCTTCAACATTTAAAGCATAAATAAAGCCCACTATCCCTGTTTGTTCAGGAAATGTATCTTTCTGAAAGCCTCTTTGCTTTTCATTTCAGCAGAAACCAGCAGCACTAACTAACCCCTTGGCTGATTCATGATTTATCTATGCCAGGGTGAAGTGGCCCATGTATTAGTTGGAGGAAATACACTTCTAGTTTGTAATTTTGATGAATGGTTACTGTTTTTTTAAACGATTGTTTTAGTTATTTGTCATTATTTTGAAGACCTTCTGTAAATATTGCTTTTAATAGTTTAGTGAATGATGTATTTGTAAAGGGAAAACTACACGAATGAATAAAATTAGAGCAAAAACTCCCACAAAGGAACAAAACTGGCACTGTACTCCCAGACAAATCATGCCTTTGAAATGCTTCACAAGATGAACTGTAGATAAAATGTACTGGCATTGCAGTTGAGGGGTTTTTTGGTCATACTTTATATTGAGGTTTCATGTATAAATGGTTTACAAAGGATTTATAAAACGATTATATGTTATAGGCATGTCACAGACACAAGTAGCATATGTATCAGTGGCTATAAATGCATCAGTAGAAGGATTTATAAGACATTGTTATTAGCAACCAGTTTATCTGTTGAACTGTATACTAGTCTAGAGCAATTGATTAACTATATAGTAAAACAACTATTAATAATTGATTAACCCTTTATATATGGAACCTCAATATAATGTTTTAGGAAAACAAAACAGTCCTCCTCTTCTTTCATTATTTTTAAGAACTGAATCTTATGTGTTACAGTACTGTTTATCGTGGAACTACCAGCCAAATTAGAAGCAATCATTTAGGGTGAAATGCTGGCTTTGTTGCAGTCAATGGGTGTTCTGCAATTGACCTCTCTGGGTTCAGGATTTCAGCCTTAGGTATCTTCTATCAATTTTGACACTGGCTACTACTTGAAATCCAATTTAAAGAGTCACTTGTTTGAAAATCTTGTGCATCAAACAAACTCTGTTTTCTCCAACAAATCTCTTCTGAAAACACATTTCTTTGAGGATACCTTTGAAAATGCAGTCACGCCAAATTTATCTAGGTATATTTCAGAGTTGAATTTGGCTCTTTATTAGCAGCTTCAGTTTCTGCAATCAGAACAATTAAACAAACATCTGCGGTTAAAGTTTGAAAATTATCTAAACCATAGGGCCTAATCCTATGCCCTTTGAATTCAGTGGAAGTCTTTCCTTTGATTTCAGTGAGCATTGGATTAGACCCAGAGGCACTCTAGGCATTTTGCCACCCCAAGCACGGCATCCAGGCTGCCTTCGGCAGCTTGCTTGTGGAGGATCTGCTGGTCCCATGGACCCTCTGCAGGCATGGCTGCGGGAGGTCTGCTGAGGGTGAGGGACCAGCAGACCCTCCGCAGGCAAGCTGCAGAACGATGCCTGCCTGCCATCCTTGCAGCGACTGGCAGAGTGCCCCCAGTGGCTTGCCGGCCCAAGCACGCGCTTGGCGTGCTGGTGCCTGGAGCCACCCCGATTAGACCCCTACTGGGGAAACTCAGTCAAGGAACACTGTTAAGGACCAATTCTGTCCTGATTTACAGGGTACATGTGTGAACAAAATTTGCCCATAAATTTTTGAACTTAAATAGGCTGTTAATTAAAAAAAAAACAGCATTTTTGTTCTTGTTCTCCTACAAAGATCCACAATTTAAGATAGCTTCTACCTTGCCATAATTTTTTGAAGGAAGATTTTTATGTTGGACTAGTCATTCATTGGAAAACCACATTTGGCAGTGAGGAGAATACGTGACAATATAGTATAGGATTTAATTTGCCATTAAAGACCCAGTTGTAACCTTTTCTGTTTCTGAAAATTAACATATGTCTGTGTTTGTTTTTTGAATCACTGTTTTAATAAAAGCTTTGCCACCGGATATTTGTTAGAAGATGTTCACTAGCTATGAATCACTCCTTTTTAATCAATTGAGCAGTAACAGGAACAGAAGCTTCTACATTAGGAAGCACTCTGTTCTCTCTTTAAGAATAATGGATTGGTGGAATGACCTCTGGGGCAAAGTTGTTGGGACAAGGCAGAAGGTCAGTCAAGGAGCAATTAGATGTTGTCCTGTGGGAAATCGGTAAGTGTAGCCCAAAAGAGTGAGGGTGGAAAAAGCTAAAGATAATAGAGTTGTAGAAAAATATTTTACCACTAGTAATATTAAACAATGTGATAATTTTCAGTAAGAAAACATTAAACTGTTAAGATTTAATATCTTTGTATCAGAAGGTCTAATACAATTGAAATAAATATTGAGCAAATCAAATAAGAGGGAATTTGGCTTCTGGTGGATTTGAGATCTGAGCTATAGATTTGTTAGTGACATCTGTTGCAAAATATGAAACAAACTGGTACATATGTGTATAGGATGGTATTTCAGCAGTGAGAAGAATAGTCTTCTAGCTTCAACACCTGCATGTCACAACCAGAAAATAGACTATGAAGCTGATTCTGTCTGCATCTTTCAGATTGTGATACTAGTGGCATTTGTTTATGTAAGCCCCCGAGAGCTAGAAGGCTTAGAGGGTGGAACTTTCTGCTCCCTCTATAGGTAACAAGTCAGATTGAGAGAGCCTCATTTACATTACTTATTCATAGTTACGAATTGAATTGCTGTATTTTGTTGCTTTTGTTCTAACTGTATAAATGCTAACAGATTGTTAATGTAACTGCATTCATGAAAGGGGCATAAGAATTGTGCAGGCTATGCCCTGGAGTAAGTGGGTCATCCTAACGTCACAGGTAGTGAACTCTGGTTCAGGAATGGAATTAAAACTAAAAAGTAGACAGTTGTGTCTTAAAGCGCAGGAGCAATAACCTAGAAGCTCTGTCCATAGGTCCTTCTTTTACGTTTTTTCTGGGTTCCCTACATGGAGATTCTGAACCCTGTGTGATTCTGTGGGGTGAGCTCAGGCTAAATTGGCAGTAGCTGTGCAGAGCTACTTCAAAGCAGGGACTATCTGGACCAGCAGCAGCATAAAGCTGATTTCACAGTGAAGGCCTGATGGGATCCTTGGTGGTGGCTCAGAGCTGACTTTGCATCAAGGCCTTACCAGATCAGTGTTGGCAGAGCTGATATCACAGAATGGGTTCAGGAAACTACACAGAGGAGTGAGATGCTGTGGTGCAGACTTTTCATAGGCCCAGATCCTCAAAGGTATTTGGGTTCCTAACTTCCATTGCAGCCAATGAAAGTTAGGAACCTAAATACCCTTGTGGATCTGAGCTATAGAGTTTAAGACCAGAAGGAACCATCAGATCATCTAGTCTGATCTCCAGTATAAAACAGGCCATGAAATTTCACTCAGAAAACCTTTATATTAAGCCAAAGGCAGATGTAGTCTCCCAATTCAATGGCTGCACTACACTAAACTGCCAAAGGAGCACCAACCATCTGCTGCAGTAACCTCAGCCCTGGCACTGCAACCCTAATCTTGGCCTGGTGTGGCAGGAAGGCCCTGGTGAGGGAATGAGGAACTAGAGAGTAAACTGGGCCCGTGATCACCTCGCAGTGGCAGGTCCTGTCCTGTAGGGCTGAGCCCAGCTCCCTGCTCCAGGCATTGCAACCTGGAACTCAGGCTTGCAGTGCCACTCAGATTTGGCTCAGCAGTCCCTCTGTCATAATGGAAGGGGTGGCCAGGCCAAACCTGAGTGGTGCTCAACCCCAAGCACCAGGGAGCAATGCCTGGAGAAAAACTGCAACCCCAGGCACCATTTATATTTGGCATGGATGCTCCTCTGTCATGACAGAGGCATAGCTAGGCCACACCTGAGTGGTGTTCTGACCCTGTGCACCAGGTCACAACATCTGAAATAGGGAGCTCGGCTCAGAACAGAAGACACCTCTGCAGGGTGAATGCACAGTGGGTGGGCTCAGTCTCCAACATCACCACCCCTCGCCGTAGCCTCCATCCACACTGGGTCAGAAGAAGTGTTCATTTACCTGTTTTTGCACCCTTGGTTTCATAATTTCTGTGGATGAAGGTGAGCCCATGCTAAAGCCACCCTTGTATTAAGCTCTAAGACCTTGGCTAGGCCAAAACATTTCAGTCTTAAGAAAACTAAACTGTGTGTCACAGGCAAAGAACAGGAGAGACCAAGGTGCCACCAATGCCCAAATGACAGGGAATTGATTTGCCATGGTATATCCAGTTGATTCCAGCAAGCAAACCATGCTACTGAGTAAAGCAAAAAAAAAAAAAAAACCACCAGACCCTGAGGTCTGTGGTCTAGTGTGGACCATGAAGGTGAGCCAGCCCCAGACTTACCACTGGACCCATGAATGGAATTTTAGATAGGTGGAGATTGTTGTGTGACTAAGAGTTTTTGGCTTCAGCAAACTGGACATCTAATACTTGGAACTGCTTGGCTGGCCATCCTACCCTGATGGGATTTTGCTCGTTTTGCTGTATATAAATATATATACCATTATTGTGCCTCATTTGTTTGTTTTTCTCTCCCATCCCCCCCCCCCCCCCCAGACAACAGGTAGTTGTGGTTCCATATTGCCAAGGATTTCTGCATGCCTGTGAGTGGGAAAGAAACACATGGAAATGTGACCAGAGAAGTTTTATTTTAATTTCCCAGAGCCAGAAAGGTAAGTCAATGGGACTTAGGGCCAGATTTGTAAAGGTTTTTAGGTGCCTGAAGATACAGAGAGATGCCTAATGAGATTTTCAAAAGAGCCTAGCACCAATCCACTTTTGAAAAACCTCACTGGGCACCTATCTTTGGGTGCCTAAAACACCTCTGAAAACCTGACACTTAGGCACTTTTGAAAATGTTACTCTGAGTCATAGGTTCATCTGGCCATGAGACTGGCCAATACATACAACCAAGCTCTCTGCCCTTTCTGGGGTACATGCAGGGTCCCAAATAAGCATCCTTCCTTTCTAGGAAGTAAGAGGGCAATGGATTCTATGTCAGCCTCAGCCCCATTGGGTTCGGCATCCGACGAAGTGGGTATTCATCCACGAAAGCTCATGCTCCAAAATGGCTGTTAGTCTATAAGGTGCCACAGGACTCTGCTGCTTATGTCAAGACTGAATCCAACCTTGTTCATTTACCTTCCCTCTTCCTAATTCTTCTTTATGTCCATCAGCTGGACCTCTTCCCAGATGCCTCCCAAGACAAGAAAGGGCAGCATACACCACCATGGTCTGTTAGATAGCAAGATATATAGCAAGAAAAAAAAGCTGTAATATATGTGATCAGTGTATAATGAGATTACTTTGAGATCAGGAGCCTCTCCCAAAATACACATGTATGTGTGCAGGAGCTGAATGTCCTACTATAAAGCATTCATTGAAAGGCTTTGCACTGTTTCCAAAAATTGATAATAACATAAGGAGCAGCCATTTAATCTGTGCAAACCAACACAGGCTTTAACACCATTAGTTTATTTCATTGCTCTATTTATGTATTCATTTATTTTTGTTGATGCTGATTTCTCATTCCTTCTCCATCCTGCAGATTAAACAGATATAAAACAAATTCACTTCCATTATAATATACTCAAATAATGTAATGTATTTAGAGTCTTTTCTCCCTTCTCTGTATTTGCTAGGAAACTTACATTCATCTGCTTTACTTGGGTAGAAACAAGCCTAGTAAACAATCACATCAGGGTTGGAAGGGATCTCAGGAGGTCATTTAGTCCAACCCCCTGCTCAAAGCAGGACGAATCCCCAGACAGATTTTTGCCCCAGATCCCTGAATGGCCCCCTCAAAAATTGAACTCACAACCCTGGGTTTAGTAAGCCAATGCTTAAACAACTGAGCTATCCTTCTCCCCAATAAACTATGAATATTTTAATTGTAATGAACTTTGTTTTAACTATTACAACTCATAAAATGCTAGACTGCTCTGTTGTATTTTTCTCCTATTTTTTTCCCTAACAATTTTATTAAGTAACCTGGGATAGAGTCACAAAAGGAACTCAGGCATTGCAATGGCTAACTCCTAGGCACCCTGCCACCCTGTGGAATTCAGAGCTCTGAGTTAAGTGTGCAGGCTCCCCATGCATTGTCTGGGGCCACCAAAGGAAGAGATTCACAGATGTCAGCAAGTTGCACTGTACAGGGAGCTTGCTGCCCAGTAGGAAAATGCCAAAGGCTGTAAAGTCATTCTCTTGCTCAGCGAATATTTATTTATTTATACAAAGTGGATCAGTTTCAACAAGGGGGGACATGGAGACAACTCTCACCCCACAAAGCCCAGTGGTTAGGGGAGTGGTTACTGGGAGGTGGGCAAGTCCCTGCTCCAAAGCAGGCAAAGTGGGGATTTAAACCTAGATGTTCCACATCCCACTAGGCTATTGGATAGACTAGGACACATGCTAGTCCCATAAGTTCCCAACCTGTTCATCCCCAGCTGTCTTTTGCTTGGGTTTGGCATGCTCAGAGCATACCTACCAGATTGGGCCATGGAGGAGAGACAGGTGGGGAAATGCCCAGTTTGAGAATCCTGCCAGTGCTTAGGCATGAGCTAGGGCTTTGAGAAACTCATTAGCTGTGGAGTGGTGTCCAGACTTAGGCAGCTTCATGCATGCCCACCAGTGGAAACTGAGGCACTAGTTTTGTGAATGTCAGTGGTAGCTAAATGTTGGGTTTAGGGGCCTAAAGAGACAGTTAGGTGCTTAAGTCCCTATTGTGCTAGTCATTGTACAAAGGGCTGGGGTTTCTAGTCCATAGTCTGTAGCAGCCTCAGCCCCATTGTGCTAGGCATTGTATAAACCTATGAGAGAGATATAGTCCCTTCCCTGAACGTTTACAATTTAAATCCCTAATCCTGCAAAGACTTATGCACCTGCTTAACATTACATGCTGTGAGTGGTCCCTTTGACTTCAGTGAGGCTTCTCACAGGATGTGAAGTAAGCTCATCTCTAAATATTTGCAGGAGCAGGGCCTAAGTAAGATTGCAAGAGTTACTGACTAGGCCAGGCAGCTAATCAACGCTTGCTATTTTGGTATGTGTTTATAAAGGAAAGGTCTGATGATGAGCTTGCCTAATGGTCAAGTCATGGCCTTAGAGGTCTGACAGCCTAGTTGTCCCAGAGTGGGCCCTGACTGCAGTCTCAGTAATCCCTACGTGCTCAGATTGCACCTGTAGAAGTTCAGTCACTACAGAGGAGTGGGGGTAGGTGGATGGAAAGGAAGGGTAAGGTAGGAAGATCTGGACCTGCCCAGTTACAGAACTATCCCAAATTATGTTTTCCCCGGATCATTTCCTACTAGTCTAGAGCTCCTCAGTAAGGCTTAGCAAATTCTCCACTGTTGTCTCTTAGTGTCCTGTTCAATCAATTAATTTCTTTAGGGTTTTCAGCTCCCAAAGTGAGGGTGGGGAGAATCCAACTCCGTGCTGCTAGGCCAGCCTTCACGAAGCTGTTGCCACTCCTGTCATAGCATCGGCCTTGCTTCCTGATGCCACATGCAACCCCATCCCCCCTTTTCCTCCGCTACCAGTGCATCCTTTTAAACTGTTCCTCTGCTCAGAATGTGCCCTGCACTGGTTGAGAGGCAGGGCCTCCCTAGCCTAGTATTGCTTTTCTCTCAGCGTTCTTTAAGACGTGCCTGGGATGATCTTTTCACTATATACAGCAGTACTGATCTGGAACATCCTTTGATGTCACTTGTTATTTTACCAACTGTTCTGGGTATCTCATTCAATTTAGTTTAAAGGGACACCATCAATCTGAAAACTAGTCAATTTAAAACATAACTCTTTAAAGGTACAGCTCCTGCCTCTGATGCCTCTTGTCAATTTTTGTGGTTGTAAAATCACATTTTCTTTTTTTTTTAACTTTTCTCTCCTCTGTTGCTATGTGAAAGACCTGGGGAAATCTGACTCAGTAGACAGTCAGAACAATGAAATTGGCTATACATAAAATGCTGTTAAATGCACAAAGCAAACAAACTAACAAAAAGCAAAATATTTTTCTCTTATATAATAATAGAAATGTTAGGGGTTATTTGTTAGACAGATATATGTGGGTTTGAGCTCCAGAAAACTAAGGAGGTGTAGTGAAACCTTCAAATAAACTTAATTTAATCCAAAAAGTTATGTACAGAGTCAACTTTGAAATAACAGTTTCACCACAAAAATATTGTTTTGGTTTTATGCAGTTCATAGGAGCTTTGTTAAAGTAAAGGTGCTTTCATCATTTTCTTGCAAGCACCTATCTATAGTACATATTTATTGAAAACGAATCATTTCATTGCTTATGATTGCTTGGGGGAAAAAACATTAGGACAAAATTATGTTCTCCTATTTGAACATGCAACTCCCATTGGTTAATCTAACCCTTAGCTAGGAACTGGAATAAAAACGTTTATAGCAAATTTATTTTTCAGAGGTTGCTTCAGTTGGCTTGTAGTATTCTGTTAAAATGTATTCTCAACTAGTTGAGATACAATATTAGCCATAACATAATCCAGCAACTCACAGCTCACTTTTAAACCAACTCTCAGTATCAAACATGTCCACAAGCTTTACTTGTCTCAGCCATAATCTAGTTAATACAGAGTTAACAGTGACCTTGAGTTAACTGACTTTAGTTTAAAAAACAAGCCAAAAAACCAAAATAAAATAGAAACTGAAATATCAACAATCAAAACAATAAGCATTGAATCATATGAAAGAACAGTACTCATAATGCCACTGGACAAATAGGTACATATAAATGCAGTATGGGCTGTAACTGCTGTGATTCTAAACATTCACTTAAGATTCTGGAACAGACACTAACTACTGCACTACTCAGGATACGTTTGCACTTCGAGCTAAGGGTGCAGTTCCCAGCTTGAGGAGAAATACATGCACTAGTTCTCATGGAGCTAGTGTGATAAAAATAGAATATAGCCATGGTGACTTGAGTGGCAGGAGGGAGTGGCTGGCAAACTGCATACATATCCCTCTGAGAGCTAGTGCGAGTATATCTCACACTTGGAATTACACCCCCAGTTCGAAGTAGAGATGCACTCGTAGGCCTGGTCTACACTGGGGGGAGGATCGACCTAAGATATGCAACTTCAGCTACAAGAATAGTGTAGCTGAAGTTGACATATTTTAGGTCGACTTACCTCGCGTCCTTGTGGCACGGGGTTGACTGCTGCTGCTCCCTCATTGACTCTGCTTCCGCCTCTCGGTGCAGGGGAGTACAGGAGTTGATGGCAGAGCAATCAGGGATCGATTTATGGTGTCTACACTGGATGCCATAAATCGATCCCTGATAGATCGATCACTACCCGCTGATCCAGTGGGCAGTGTAGACTTACCCTTAGACTTTGTATATGCATCGTGCCAAGCCTTTGTGCAATGTGAAGGGTTAAGGAAAACTCAGAAATAAACCCCGACCCTTTAGTCAGATGGTGTCTCTCTCTGTTCATGTGTAATTATAATAGTATGCATGTAATAAGATTCCAGGATTGTCACTCTGTCTGTGTGCCACTCTGAAGCTTAGAAGGTCTGTTGAGTCAGTGTGACACACTGGAAACAGCTACAAGTACAGTTGGGCACTCTTTTTGTTTAGAATAGCATGAGGTTCAGTCCTCAATAGCATTTGTAGTCTGTTCCCAGACATATTTGTATACAGACGCACATGACTTTGTGAATTACACCCATGCAACAGAATGGGCTTTCAGCTAGTTATATATTATTTTTCTTTGATAAACTAATCTAATTTTCTTGGCCAAGAAATCCCATTAGATGAGGATTTCTCATGAGATTTGTATTGCTTCCTGTTTTTTCTAAGACCATTTTTTTTCCATGGCATAATTTTGATACTTCTACTTCTAGGCCAGACCAAAACCAGGAAGCGCAGTAGTGGGCAACTTGGAAAAACAATAGCCAGAGGTTTTCATATCTCAAAAAGAGGTTAATTTACTTCAAATCTTTAATGAAAGTTCTGGTTGGTTGGGATTTATTTATCCAACCCAGTTCACTCTCCCTAGGAAATTTGCATTTGTTATGCTCCCACTACCCACCATCTCCAAGAAAATGAAAATAAAAAAAGGCAAAGACAGAGTCAAAGAGAGGGCTCTCACATAGTTTTTGGCACTAATATGCTTCCAGATTGCATCTAGTTTTAAGTATTTTTAAGGTTTATGGGTAGGGGGACTCCTGATCCCACATTAGTTCAGAGAGTTAAAACATTCAGTAAATTAAACTCCTTGCCTTGGCATGTCTATCAAAGCCTTTGAGCCTTTAATATAATTTAGAACAATTGTCCCAGTGGGGAGGTCTAACACTTTGACCGGTTGCAGTGAAATGTTTGAACTGTCTGAGAAAACTAGTGGGGTTATAAGAATTCAAGGGTAAACTGCATGACATAGTTCTGTTGATAATAATGTTCCAGAATTTATATTTATTAATATTGCTTTATTTTGGTCAGCCTCCCACAGGAAATCCTGAGGAGTAAACGTCTCTGGCATGTTTTATCTAAGATAGTTCCATCCTTTTGGTATTGCACACTGATAGCAAGGCTGAAGAGTACCTTTGCAAATCTCTGGTCTTTATGGAAGCTGAGGATGACAACAAACAGGACCTTCAACACTCTGGGAAGACAATCCATCTACTTTCTCTAGTTATCATTAAAATGTCTTTCAGACGTAGGTCATAACTGGAAACCTATAAATGATGTCTGTGTATTAGGCACTTCCCACAAAGCTGGGTCCCCTGCGATTAAAATTTATCACATTGTTCCTATAGTTACAAACACTGCTGATATGTGTCATTACTTAAGAGTTCTTTTCATAACATTTTGACTTTAGTCCAAACATTTTTTATTCTGAGCTTCCCATAAAGAACCCACTTCTGATATTTTTAAAGATGCCTGATACTTCCCCTTTTTAAAGGTTGTTAACTATTTTATTTTCCTGTTAAACATTCACTCACACTGAGTATTGCTTGATGGGATGCTTCTAATTTTCCACTGTGTTCTCTGGGATGTACCAGAGAGCAATTATGGTGTGTAAAGTCGTACAGTCTTACCAGTTTACAATTCAGTTTCCAAATACTTCATCTTCTTAAAAGCTCTGTCTTGACTAATAACATTGTTGCTAAAATTATAGCATTTAAAAGGTGTTCCTCTTGGAAACCTTTTTATTTTTTAACATTTCCAACAACTGTTTAATGTGCAAAGTAGCAGCAGAGTGGGTGCAGTAAAATAATCCTTTTATTTTATCCATTTTTGCATGTGCGAGTTTAGATGCGGTGAAAGAATCAGGATCAACACCTCTGGAGAGTGAAGTCCATTTTTTAACATACACAACTGGTATAGCATAGAAAAAAAGCAGGACAAATCATACCATGCTGTCCAGACACTATTCTGGAAGGACCACATGTGGAAATAAGGAGGTATTCCAGAATCCTGCATTACTTAAGCTTCAAATTAGCAAAGCACTTAATAGATGAATAGATTTTTATGACCAGAAGGACCTATAGAAGGGTCACTCACTGGCCAAAGTGCTTCCTAATGGCCAAGAATTGTGTAGCAGCTTTTTTGGCTCTGGCATCCTGGTGAATGGCTACTCTAAGCCTGTAGCGGATTGTTCCTTTTCATGACTTAGCCCTCCAGCCCTATCCTTTCCAGGGTTAAAAGAATCCAATAAAACAAAAGTCTAATAACCCTGTCTCAGGCCTTCAACCCTACCTGGGATTTGATAGTCCTTGTCCCTCTTTGTATCTCCATTTCCAGGGGCATCAGTAGGGGAACCAAGGCCCTTTCTCTCCTTTGGGTTCCAGACCTAGGACCCTGTCTTAAGCAGCGAAGTTATGCTTCCATAGACTCTCTGCTGTTTCACTCAGCCAGTTCCTATCTTCTGGCTAATGCGGAGTCTCCTCGACCTCTGACAGCATGCAGCCCCTTGCAGGCTGGCCTCTTCCAGCTATCAGGGACATTTCTTCATAAGTACCTTTTCCTGGAAGTTCTTCTTCCTCTTCCCTTGGAAGTCTTCTCCATTGGAGTCTCCCATCTATAGGAGGCTTCTCTCTCTAGGAGTACCTTTTATCTCAGCTATTGGTAGTCACCCACTTAGTCAGAACTGGGAAAGTAACTGTTCCGCCCATTACCCCATCATGGCTGCTACCATGTTGGCTTGTATAGTGTTTATACATAGGGCCCTACCAAATTCATGGCCATGAAAAATGCATCATGGGCCGTGAAATCTGGTCTCCCCCCATGAAATCTGATCTTTTGTGTACTTTTACTCTATACTATATAGATTGCACAGGGGAGACCTGCTGTTCCAAACTGGGGGTCCTGAACCAAAAGGGAGTTTCAGGGGATCACAAGGTTATTTTAGGAGGGGTCACAGTATTGCCACCCTTACTTCTGCACTGCCTTCAGAGCTGGGTGGCCGGAAAGCAGTGGCTGTTAGCCAGGCACCCAGCTCTGAAGGTAGTGCTGTGCCAGCAAAAGCGCAGAAGTAAGGGTGGCAATACCATACTATGCCAGCCTTACTTCTGCGGTGCTTTCTTCAAAGCTGGGCTGTCGGAGAGTGGTGGCTGTTGACTGAGGACCCAGCTCTTCAGGCAGCAGCGCAGAAGTAAGAGTGGCAATACCATACCATGACATCCTTACTTCTGCGCCGCTGCTGGCAGTGTCTCTGCCTTCAGAACTGGGCTCCCGGCCAGCAGCCACCGCTCTCCAGCTGCCCAGCTCTGAAGGCAGTGCTGTCACCAGCAGCCACACAGAAGTAAGGGTAGCAGTACCACAACCCCCTGCCCCGCCAACACACAATAATCTTGTGATTTCCCCCACAACTCCTTTATGGATCAGGACTTCTAAAATTACAACACCATGAAATTTCAGGTTTAAATAGCTGAAATCATGAAATTTATGATTTTTAAAATCCTATGACTGTGAAATTGACCAAAATGGGCCACAAATTTGGTAGGACCCTATTTGTACATCCCACCCCATGACCACTATGATAATCTAACCTGACCTCCTGGATAACACAGGCCACAGAATTTCACCAAGTGATTCCTGCATCAAGTCCATAACTACAGCATGAAACGCTGAAGCATGTGCTAAATGTTAAGAATCTGAGTAGTCCTACTGACTTCAGAGAAGCTCTGCTGAGTGTCTGGCCCAGATACAAGGGCCAGGTCTCTGCTCTGAAGATTTTACAATCTAAGGGCCACATTATGCCACACTTACATTGCGTAGGACATTAGTCCACAAGCAAGCCCATAGTGAGTGATTGAATCTGGCCATAAATAGACAGAACAGGGGATAGGCTGCAGCAGATAACATTAGTCTTAGAAAGGTAATAATTAATGAGCTTGTATGCCTGAATTTTATACATCTGAGAGTCTAGCATTGGAGGCCCATAATTAAGGGCTATAGTCTTCCTCCCTTTCTCACAGTTATACTCAGAAAGAGCAGATTTGTTGTTTAAGAAGATGGCACTTAAGGGATAGAGTCGTTCTGTCTTGGAGAGAAAGTGAGCTCTGACGTCCAGGCAGGCAGAGCCAGTTTCAACGATAAAGTGTTGAGCACAAAGGATGCTACCCTTTCTCTCTCCATAGGGTGACACAAAAGGCTCGCAAGAGGGCTTGTCAGCATGGAGAGCATCACCCAACTTCCAAGTGGCTGGGTATAGTTACAGCAGTACAGAATGGCTATCAGGTTCCACCCCTGAGGTTACTGCATTTCACTAGTGTGCAGCACATAACACCTTTTTGGTTCCTACTATACAGAAATTAGTACATAAGGGCCTGATCCCAAGCCCATTATAGTCAATGAAAGTTCTTCCATGGATTTCAATATGATTTGGATCAGGCCCTAAATGCATGGGTTTTATTGCAATTAATGATAAAAGTGAAAACTGTAAACCAGAATGAAGCAAAATTATATCCCCAATGTCACTTGCCAAAGTCTTCATTAGTCAGCTTATTACCAAGCAAGCTGCCTGCTTTATTATTTGCCCATTTGTTCCCTACTTTGTTAGTGTCACACATGTTCTGGTTAGTTTTACAGTCTCTTCCACCCTTTCCCCTCTTCTTCCCTTTTACCCTCTTCATCACAACATGTCACAGTCTTTATTTTTTTTAAAAAAAGGACAAATTCCTCCCATATAAGCTGTAGCTGTAAACTATTGGGCAGGGACTGGGTGGGACCTACTAAAAATTACAGGGAACTTCGCCTCATTTGTCTGATTCATGTTTATCAAAAATATAGTGAAAATTATTGAAAAGATGGGGGGAAAGGGTAAGCTGTACTTTCATATCTATGGGGCAGCGGGGAAAAAAACAACTCTCTTCTAATTCTTGCATTTCTCCTTACTTAAAAATAACTCTTAACCCTGTCACAGGTTATTAAAAATATTTCCCCTCCATTTTCCCCTGTGTTATTCCCCCAGGCCACACTGCAGTCATCTACCTAGGACTGAAGTAGTGAAAAAATGAAAACTCACCCTTGGCTTATGTGTAAAAGAAACTAAGGACCTGATCCAAAGCCCTTTGACATCAAAGGATTTCAGTAGGACATCCATTGACTGCACTGGTCTATGGTTCAGGCCTTAAGGGAAAAACTGAAGCAATCCAAGTTAAATTATTTTCTCTTTTCATGCTTCCTGTCAGTGATTCATACAAACAGAGCACAGTCACTGCCCCACTTGACTAAAACCATAGAAACAGCATGTGGTATTAGCAAACCATATGATCTGAGGTGCTGGTTTTGTGCTGTTTGACACAGCAGAAAAATGCTGGTTTCCCTCACACCCCTCCCTAAATATTTTAGACACAGTTATATCTGGAGTTGAGGGGCCTACACAGGGAATGACCTATCAGCAGCTCCCTTCTGTTTATAGTGAAGGTACTTGAGTGACTCTGCCAAACACCATGCTGGCAGGGCAAGCTGTCCCTCAGGTAAGTAAACCCTGTATCATTTAGGGCTATAAGATTAAAACTAACAACTTGAATTCTACCCAGAAATTCACTGAAGAGTCAAACTGGAGCAGGCTTGGGGCCAATATGGGGAAAATGTAGTGGGTTTAAAATGCAGAGAAACTCACATCTATGTTTAGAGGCTTGGGGCCCCCAATGCATATGAACAAAAAAATTCCACTGGCCTTGTGATGTTTTTAAAGTAAACTATGAAAGCAAGAGCAGGAACTTCAAAGAAGTTCCTGATTTTGAAATTGATGTAAAAGGTGTTAGCCTAAGGGGAGGATAGTGGAATAGCCTGTTCTCAAAGACGCTGTACAAGAGGTCAAATGCTGGTCTGGCTCATATGGCTATTTTTTCTAGTTGTATAGTATATTGTGTAAACTAAATATAATGTAAAGATGCAAAACGCTTCCAGAAATGTCATCTTAGAGACATTTGCTTGGATGCAATCCATGATTATGTGAAAACATTTACTTTGGGATCTAAAAGCCCTGAGTTACGTGGGTGTTCTGCACATTTTGCCTTAGAACTTATACCATGAAGCCAGAAACTACTGGAGTGGCTTCATCTTAAATGTGTTACACTGATGTAGTGGCATGTATTGTATATGTGCAGCAAATGCATGTGGGTATATGTGCCAGTGGGCAGGATAGATGGCCATTTCTTCACATTCCAGAAGCTGCTACCTTTTAAAGATTTTTTTGGGAAATCCCTGAACATGCTCAGTGAAATCTCTTGATGTCATTCTCACATCACAACTGCCACAGAAAATGGATTGCTGCTGAATTCTTAGATCCAGATGCTGATACCCTCACTAGGGCAGAGCAATACCTTACTCTAAGAGTAATAATAATTGAAGTCATTGTTGCAACGCACCGTGTATTCAACTAAGCACTAAGTGTTGTAGGATTGGGGCCCAATTGCTCATAATTACGGTGACCAAATAGCAACTGTGAAAAAACGGGACAGGGGGTGGTGGGTAATAGGTGCCTATATAAGAAAAAGCTCCAAATATTGGGACTGTCCCTATAAAAACAGGACATCTGATCACCTACTCATAATCAGAATGCAAATTAAAGAAAACTTTTTTATAGAAAACAGAGATCACAATACAGTAACAGAATTCTCTTGATTCAATAATTGCCATGTGAATCATTAAATTAATACCAATTTTAAGACAATATGGAATCCAGCTCAGCTGTACCAGGGTCAGAAGAATATACTTGTTATTAGTGTGACTGGACCATTTTATATTTTCCACTGACATTTTTCTAACGTGGCAGGATGTGGTATTGAAGAGAAAAACTTCAGTGGCTTAACTAGCCATTTTTTCAACAGTTGAATGTATCACTTTTAAAAGAATGATAATATTCGTGTCTCTGTCAAGAACTGTTTATCTTTAATAAAGTAAGCAACAAAAGGACTTCAATATTTTTACAATAATTGTTAAAAAAAATTACATCATGTAGTTGAATGACTACAGTGGTTTTGACCCAAAATATTATTGGTTATTAATAATATGTCCAAGTTCATAGTCATTACTTTGTTCTTACGTAACAGTCCCATTAAGGTCAAGGCTATACTATAAGGGGCAATTGGGTAATGGGGATGGGTTTCTCTGGATTCAAACTTCCCAAAGCATGGAGGCATTTGAATCACAGATTTTGGTTTGGTCTCATCTCTAAGCCATACCTTGTGTTTCATGCTGAGGGAGGAAACTGGAACATGGTATCCCCTTACCATGGCCAGCCTTGGCACTTTTGCCAGGACTGCAAAATGTTTTGCCTCCCACAACTCCATCTGCCACCTCCTCTGGAAAAAAAATTGCCTAACTCACGTTCCACTGTCCCCCCAACTAAAATAAATGACTCCTGGCCAGTACGATTCCATTTCATTAGAAATAATTACACATGCAAAACTACTGCTACTACAAAAAAAAATGAATTTGCCAAGTCAAGCACTCAAAAGTTAGGAAATGCCAGAATCAAGATTGCCTGAGTAACCTTAATTCAACCCCCTTGTACGTATACATTATGCTACAGTCTTTAATTACATGGTCACGTTCCATCTTTTCCACAAGATCCCTGCCTAATTCAGTGCACATGGGCAAAGCAACATATTTTTCTCTACCCTCGTTCTCAAAAGCAGTGAAACCATTTTTGCTGAAATTTTAAAGGAGAATTCAGCCTGAGGCAGACATTTAGTCTTGAAAATTTCAGCCCGTATGATTAAAGTTTGGTGAAATTATAAACAATTGGAAAAGGGTCTTATAAAGGGAAATATTGGGCAACCTTAACTATGTGCAGTGCTGCTGGCTCTGCCTATAGTGTGAATGAATAATATAAATAAATACATTTTCATAAATAAACAGGGTCACTTTATGTCCCTGAAACCAAGGACATCCTTGTAATCAGGGTCTGTCCCTGTGTTCCTGTTTGTTTTACAGTAAGCTACTCAGTCTAATACTGGTTTCAGTAAAATAGCATGGGGGAATGAGTGAAACAGAATCTTTTTACAAACACAGGATAAGACTCCATGCCTGTATTAACTCAGAAAATAAAATGAATCTTTGAATGTTTCAGAAAGGTCAGCGGGGAAAGGGAAATTACAAGAGGAAAACTGGATCACTGGGGACACTTTAGAGGTATACTCTATGTATTTCAGTTTTCTATCACTATTGTACATTAGCAGATGGATCAATGAACGCTTTTCTAGTGGCATGAGAAACTATTATCTAGGCTCTAAATTCTACCACGGCTCTAACAATTATTTTGTTTTATATTTGTTTTGTTTTTAAGAATAATGCAATTTTTTCAGACCACATTTTTCAAAGTGCATTTAATCATCATACATTCAAACTGGAAATTGGCCAAATTTTAATGCAAGCAAAGGGCTTTTCCCTGAAGAGTGCAGATCTGGATAACTGAACAGAATAAATAGGAGTGGGAGAAGTCAAGAGTTTTGGATTCTGGGAATTTTCAAAAAGGATTTTGAGTATAAACAGAACAGAAACAATAAAAACTATGGAAGGACTTGGAGAATAAAATTAATCTAAGGATGGAACTCATTCACTTCCACCAAATACCTAGAGACACTTTGTGCTAGATTCTACCACTCACACTGATAGCAGTGGGACTACATGTGGAGAAGCTGCCATGCAGTGTGAGTAAAGGGAATTAAATCTGGCTCTTTGCTATGTACATATGGGTCCAAGCCTTGGCATTTGGATTTGGATTTGGATCCAAACTTTTCCAGTTATTAGGACAGGGAACAGGATCCAGAGTCCCACTCTAATTCTTTGAATAATCAAAATCTGAAAAAAATATCCTATTTGCTCTATCTGCAATGATTGATAGATTGATGGATGTGAAATCCTGGGCCCCATTGTTACAGCCCTGCATGGATACAAAATTTCTATCTGCATCCTATCCACGATCCGCAAACATGGTCCGTGGATATAAAGTGGATAGCTGCAGATTTGCAGTTAATGTGAGTTTTGTCATTTGTTTCAATGAGCCCAGGAGTTCACCTTAAATTTAGTAGCTACACTTTAGACTACACAAAGCTTGTCATCTGGACTGTTCAACACACAGCAACTCAGTTTTCTATGCTAACAAATGCTGTTTTTAAAAATGAATTATATTGAAATCCACCTAATAAGATAATTGTCCATATTGTTAGCTATACAGCATCACACATTTTAACTGCATTTCCTGGAAAGTCAGAAGACTCTTCGTTGAGACTTGTCTCAAAATCAGAACCACTAATTTTGCCCCTTTGTATTTGTTTCTTATAAAATGTCTAGATGTGATTCCTTCAAATTAAAAACAGCCCAATACAAGCAGTTAAATGAAAACATTTTTGTGATCAAAATTAATGGGCCAAATTGATCACTAGTCTCACAACTTAAACTTACACCCAAGATGAATTTAGTCAAATAATATTTCTTAGGTTTATGAAATTGATCAAAGTGGGTGACCTTTGCAAAATTATTTTGTCATATCTTGGAGCAATCGTTTTATACCCATATCTGTTCTCATCTTATACTTCAAAGCTTCTGCTGCATCACAGACCTCTTCAGATGACACCTCTAAATGTAATGGCAGTGCTTGTAATCTGTTATAGATAACTTCTTATGGAGAAATAGGCCAAAACTCATTCAGAACACAAAGTCTGTGCATCAGCTACTTATCTTTGCGAAACACATGTGTAACCACTATTTACTTCATAGCCACAAAAATGTGTCTTGGAGTCCCACTGGAGCTGTGCGAAGACATAGTCATAACTGTGAAAACTGGCAGTGTAAGTGTGTATGTGCTTTCATTTGTTTAATAGATGCGTGACAGAGATGGAAGAACCAGCTTGCTTAGGTCAAATTTCTGAGCCCCAAGCCTCAGTTGGGCACAGAGCACAGCTAAGGATTAGGGCAAAAATGGCTTGAAGCTGTCTTTATGCTTCTCTGATCCCTAGGACAACTGGGAGCTGGCATAACTCAGAGAAGGCTAAATGCTGATCCTAGTTACACCAATGTGAAATCCTCATGTAGTTGCCATTATGGTAGTAGGGAAGGCTGAAGTGCAACACATTCTGACCTCCTCCCACCCCAGCAGCACCCTATATAGATCTCATACCTCAGGATCCAGCAGGAGGTAGCATAGAGCTGGCTACATCATCTGAACATGACACCAAAATAATTCTCAACTGTTTGTTTAGGGCAACTTTAGGACCCTTTAATGCTTCAAATTCTTGTAATTTTATCATGAGTTCACACTATTTGATATTTTTATTAAAGATCCAGCTTCTGGAGGCAAGTGGTTGTATGAGAATGTCAGCTTTCATTAAAAAAAAAAACATTTCTAGACCTCCTGGTTGTAAAGAAAGGCCTGAAAACATAAACCCAATATATCCTTAAGTCTCAAAATCCAGAAGGCAACTACAAAGAATTCAAAAAAATTAATGCTTAAATCTCATGATTTATAAGACAGTCTCAGGATTTTCTGGGGTCTGGCTAATGATTTTTGACTGTTTGGGATTCGTAATACTACCCAATTATTCCCCCTCACCTTTCTGCAAAAGTTCAGGGACTCCGGGAAGTGGTTGTAGTCCACCTCATTTTCTTATTCTGTTGGGAAGTATTTTGATTGTGAATTTCTTTTTTTCTCTCTAATGACTTAAAAATGGAGTCAGAGGATCTACTTCAAGTTTGCAGCTCATCCTCTCACTTCATATTAGTTAGCCTTTCCCTGATGTTTATCCCACAATTCATCCAGTATATAAACTCTACTATTCTGTTCTTCTAATGATCCTTGTAAATTTATTATATTTTCATGTATTTTTTTCTGTTCAATGTTTAAATGTGGACCACTTAAAGAAGGCAATAAAAAGAGTTTTCATTCTTGGCATTTCTGCTCTGCTTCAGAAGTAGAGCCACAGTACAAAAGTAACAATAACATTCATTTATTTTTCCAGTTGTGTTTCCATCAAAAGCTGTAAGAAACAATGAGTGAAAATTATACCTGTCCAGAGGGCCTGCCTGAAACTCATAAACCAGTCACCAGGATGGTCCAATCACCAGCTGGCCTGGTGGCCAGGTCACAGGCTTACAGTTTCTGCCAGACTAGTCATCCCAGAGGAGGCCCCAGCTGTGGCCTCACTGTGCACGCCAGTTGCTCCTGCAGAGGTTCTGTTACTACAGAGGAACGGGGTGGGAGGCAAGTAAGGCAGGGGGACCCAGGCCAACACATTCCACTAGATCCAAACCCAGGCTCCTAGGGGTTTATCAAAGCCTCCAGTCCATTACTGAGTTACCCCAAATTATATTTTCCCCTTGGTTACTTCCTACTAGTCTGGAGCTCCTCAGTTTGAAGCATGGTCACCGGTTTAGCCGACGCTTCTCAGACTCTTTTTCGGCTTTCAGTTCCCAAAGGGGATTGGGGGGAATCCAAATCCCTGTTACTAGATCAGCCTTCACACATCCATTGCCATTCCTAACACACCCCTCCATACAAGCCTTATTTCCTGGTACAGCATACAACTCCTTCCCCTCTTTCCTGGGCTATCAGTGTTCTTTTAAACTATTCCTCCACTGGGAACCTGCCCTGCTCCTGTTGATGGGCAGGACCTCCCTAGTCCAGCATTGCTCTACTCCCAGCCTTGGTTCAGTGTATGGCCTGAAGACCTCTTCACAATCACCTATGTTTCTTTATGGTGAGTGGGACTTAAGGGTTATATTTTGACCCTCTGCACAGGGGTGAATTTCAACTCAAATATGCAGCACACCCAATGATCTCATTCACACAAGTGCATCTCCCTTACCTAGGGTCACTGCTGATTTATGGTGGTGTAAATGAGATCAGAATCTGTACGCATATGGTGACTGATGAATGCACACTCTGTTGGATGTCTGTGGTCTTTATTAACCTGGAAATTAAATACCATGCAGATAGACTGTGTTGTGAGCTTGGAGCACAGACTACTGAAGACAGCACCTACAAGACATGGGGGTTATAAACTGAGCCCAAAGGAATCTCAAAATGTGTACCTGAAGTTAGTTCCTCTAAATCCATATTTCTTCTTCCTCTAGCCTCAGTCCCATCTATATGAGGTCAAATCTTTGAATCCTTCCTCTTCATTCCAGTCTGTCTTGAAGCAATCAAATCTGTCTGCATGACATCCATCCGTCCATCTAGTTTTGAGTCTTCCAACCCTTCCCTTAGCCTCCACTTCAAAATTTAACACCCTGTTTTCTATATATTACTCTGATCTTCTTTTCACAAGCCCACCATCTAAGTCTGAACTCCCTGAACTTTTCTACAATTGGTACCATCTTCACACTTCCCCTAATGTGTTTGTTTCAAATACAGTCCATCCTCCAAACCCCAGCCATTTTAACATGCTCGTTTCCACTATATTCAAGATCTGCTCCTGTCTCTTCTCAAGTACCCAACATTCATAGCCTCACAAAAGTGAAGGACTAATTACTATCTTGAAAAATCTTGCTTTTCAATTTGATAGGCATTCTCTATCACAGATCACTCCGTTCACAATCTCTCTAAATCCATATTTAGGGACCTAAATAGATAACTTGATTTTCAAAGGCGCTGATACACCTGCAGCTCCCATTGACTTCAATTAACTATCCCTCATAAAAGACATGGCGGGCTCACCACTTCTGAAAAATAAGGCAATTTAATTAGCTATCTAAATATGGATTTTTGGATCTACTATTAGGCAGTCAAACTTATTTTGTTATAAATTGTGATGCTATTACAAAGCATTACCACAAAGTGGTATTTGAGATACTACATACAGACCTGTGGCTCAGTGCAGAAGCATTCACCATCAAGAACTTTGAGACTTTTTTGTGTCCTGTGAAAATATCTAAATTCTTTTTACTATTTGTCTATTCCATAAAATAAATATATAAACAAACACACAGACACTCCTGGCATATATACTTTGCACTCTTCCTTCTGCAATAATTTTGGTTTCCATTATTCTGATGTGTCAGATTTTCCCCTATCTTTCTAACTTTCCTGAACCCATAGATATAGCATTCCCCAGTGGATGTCATTGGGTCCCCCGTTAATTATATGGGTGATAAACTTTTGCTCATTTTCCGCTCTGAAACATGATCCATAATTAGTGGTTCTGGAGCCATTCAGGATGAGAGCCTTTTAAGAATAGGCAATTTGATACTGATTTATTTATTTATGGTCATTATGATCAAGGAAGCTAACTTCTAAAGAAATACCACAACATAGGTAAAGCCTAGTAGCCTAATCCAGGGCCCACTGAAATTATTGAAAGATCCCCATTGACTCAAATGGGCTCTTGATCAGACCCTCTGAGAAGAACAATGATTGAGTGACCTTAACATAAAGTAATAACTACTCCCCTTTTAGAAATATTTTCACCTCATTGTGTTATAAGCTGTACAGTACATTCAGCAGTAAGCATACAGATCATTTCAGTGTGCTCCAATATTCAGTGATTTTTAACTGAAGCCTTCCAATATGCTTTTCAGAATAATCTAGTTGCAAATGGGAGAGCACTATTCAATTTGCAACATGTTAAAATCACAGTCAGAACTATCTCTGTGTTATTTTTGCTGGAGTTCACTAAGAAGTGTTCTTAAGTTTGAAGGTGTGAACTGGAAAGGTTCTAGCTAGTAAATGAACGTTTCTGTGTGATCTTTGGCACACTTACGGCAAAGGGAAAAGATCCTCACAGTTTGTGCTAGTGAGACATCTAGCTGCCCTTGCTTGCTAGGATCTCTCAGAAATGAAAATAAAAATGGTTTTATCCAAGTTGAAAGTTTCAAATGTTTTCAGAGGTTGATATTTATAATTAACAATGAATAAAAAAGCTCAAATCTCTCTATATATCTCCGATTTAACAAAACACTTAACCACATGTCTAACTTTAAGCATGTGAGTCCCAATGAAGTCAATGGGACTACTCATATTCTCTCCAATAAAGCTAAACAGGGGTCTATGTGGAAGACAGAGCACCAAGTCTACTGTGTTGCATCTCCAGTGAAGCTTATGCCAGGGCTTAATTTGGTCCAGAAAGGATAAAATTGTAGGTATTTATAATTTACAAGACTATAAGTATATCAAGGGCTGTTTTGACATAATATCTGATCCTGCAATTCTAACTCTGGTTACATTTGCATTGTCCGCAATGTGTGTTTACTCTGAAAAGGGATTGCAAAACAGGACCCAAAGTGGTTTCTTTTTTAATGATGTCATCCAATCCCCAAAATACTTCAGCTATGTTCACAGTTTTCTTACTGAAAAATTTTGTTTCTATGATGCTTTATTCTGACAAAATATTATTATACTTTGGAGATTAAACGCTGTCCATTACTCTACCTATTATTAGTATTTATACTGGGCCCATCACTGAATTATCTGGGTAATAAGGACTAGACTGTGGTATATTATATAAAGAAATTTAAAGAGTAAGTAATTTTGAGCTCATAAGTGAATGGCAAATGCTGTTAATAAACACTGACTACTGTGTATGATTTGGCATGCATAAACTGCCTACAGAAAGGAACGAAGAACTCTGAAAAACTGGCCCTAAATCTTCATTATGAAGATAAAGTAAAAGAAGCACATGACTTGTATTCTGAAATTGGTTATACATGCTTTGTTCTGGCAGTTCTGAAATAAACCAGCAAATATTATTTTAAAGATGACAAGTTCCTTGAGGAACTGTGTCTGATTATTAATAAGCACATGCAGTGGCCTGGATTAGAAAGCAAAATGACAATACTGTTGAAAATGAAAACGGGATCCATAGAAGTCAGCACTTTTGTAACTTGCTGCTGAATCATAACAAGTTTATATGAGACAACCAACAACAGGGATCAAGAGAAATAGAGTGTGTGTGCATGAATGCAGGCTTTCTGGAAACTTTTAAAGTGTTATTCCTTAAATGGGTTCCATCCTAAGAGGTTTTAAAGTAACTTTTCTATAACAAGATGAAGATTCCAGAAAACACGATGTTCGATTTATAGGTTAGGTCAAAAATAGAAAGATTACTGTAAATTGTTTTGTTTGTGAGAAGGATGCTGCAGTTAAACATAAATTATTCAAATATATTTTTCATTTTGCTGCTAGATGAATATTGAGTGACTGGCTATTGAAAAAGAACCCTAGCAAACAACTATTTGTATAGGACTTTTGTGCTGAACCTTTTTTGAACTGGTAACACAATGTCATCTAAAGCCCTTTCCACTTGGATAAGATCAAACCAGTATCTTCAAAAGTTGTCTCCTGTGTCTGGCTTTTTTATATTTTTTTGGAGGGGGGTCACAGATTTACAGTCTTTGTGGTATCTAATACTGTGTTTTTTAAAAATGGCTGGTCTCAATGGGACTTTTCACAAAATTCATGCTTGCTAAGGATGATCTAATTCGAACCTGATTAGACCAAGGTGAATGGTTTCATGGTAGACCTCCTACCTGATTTTTCCTCAGATCTTGGAGGAAGGCACTGCAAGCAAAGTTTGCAAACTATAAAAGTCAAGGGTAAAACTGAGACAGCTTATCTTTTGAGTCACTAAGACACGTAAGGAAAGACTGACTTTCCAGAGTCTCCAAGACTTGGCCACTTTGAGGAGAGGAAGTCAAGATATTAAACAGACTATGCCAGGCTCCCTGCACTTGAAGGCAGCTAGCAAGAAGCGCTGTGCCAGAAGAACATCATTGCCTGAATTCTTGACTGCAGTTCTAGCTTTTACTCCATCCTTCTTAATTTAATATTAGTAATAGCTAAGTTTTGACAGCATTTTTTTATTTTAGTTTAATAAGTTTCAATAAGATGTATAAGACTGATAGTGAGTCCCATTTCTTTCAATAAGCAACATGGGTCAAGAACCTTTGAGTAGATAGGTGGTTCCCAAGAAGTCAGCCTAAAACCATGAGCAGTTTTCTCTAATTAGCCTTTGGGTCTCACTTACTGGATAGGGGAACTGGGAGAATTTAAATCATGGAGCTCTTCCCATCTCCTTGGAAGTTGTTTCCATAGGAATTCTATACTGCCATTCAAGGCAATATGATAAATTTATTTGTTCTGTTTATCAGTTTTGCATTTCTGAATTTCTTCATCAAATCTGTTATCTTTCCTTAGATAATGAAGCCTTGCCCAAGTTCTGTGCGGATGCTCTGAGATGGCTTCACTGTTGTACTAAAAGGAGTGCAAAGAAAAAGGCTAATATTAGATTTTGAAAATAAAGGTCTCAGACATAACAGAAGTAGATTGTCCATCACTAACCATTATCTACTTTGATCCATTCCAAAAGTGGATCAAAGTATCTCTGAAATTGTTCAACTATGTGTCCTCTCTTTTTTTTAATAAAGAGGGTCCTCCAAAATGAGTTAGAAGACAAGTACCGTCACGGCTATTAAAAGCAGGATTTCAGCAACCAACATCAGTTATTTATGGTAACTACAGATTGTTTTCCATGCAAAATGTATATACAGACAGATACATTTAAGTATTTGGGAAATATTCAAAACAAGAGTTATTTTGAGGGTTAGGAAATAGCTTGTCTTATTGCTGCCAAGTGCTTTTGGAATAACTCTTCTGTGTGATGAAGTGGAATTAAAATGGAGACAAAAACATCCCCTCTCTACCCCCTGTTCAAGGCTGTAAGGAGATAGGAATTTAAAATGTTCTTCACCTTGTTACACTTGCACATCCAAACACCCTCTCCCTTCATCTTCTGCTCTTACATAGGGCCAAAGAGCTTCAGCCCTCTTTTTTGTCTCTCTCTCTCTCTGTACACTGGACAAGAATGTTTACATACTTCCTCACTTCTCTCCCCCTGACTACTTTAGAGTTACCTGTGCTTTCCTCGAGACATATATTATGTGAATTTGAAACTGGGTGTAGGAGAGAAAGAACATGGTCACTGGTGGACATATGGTGGATGTGCTTATAGATGAACCGCTATTGAGATATGCATATAAAATGAGCAAGTAACTGCTTAGGTCCCAATCTATAAAAGTACATAAGCACAATCCAAATTTTGAGCATGAAAGTTAAATAGGATTGACTCCAATAGGAGTCAATGGGATTACTCATTCACGTGGTTAAATGCTTTGCTGGATTGGGACCTAAGCAATTACTGTCACCCTTTTCCTTCCTCACACCATTTCACTGACTGTTTATTACCCTCCTATCAAATCACATCTAAAATTATATTGTGTCCCCTTTGGGATGGGGACTAGGGGCGAGGTCCTCAGCTGGGGTAAACTGCCATAGCCCCATTGACTTCAGTGGACATATGCGGATTTCGCCAGCTGAGGAAAAAAAAGAAATGGGGCCAAATCCAATGTTCTTTAAAGTGCCTGGCACATTTTCAGGAACTACAAAAATGATCCTAAATAAAAACCATAGCATCTGACCAGTCAATGGCAACCAAAGCACATTCTTTTTTCCCCTTCTGAATTTGAAATACAGCAATGTGACATACACAGAGCAAACTTTAAAGGTGACCTTCTTGTGCACAATTATTCCCTAGATTTTTTACAAGATGTAGAGCAGGATTCTCAGCTTCACCAGCAGCTACTTTGTGCTTCCTCTGCAGCACTAAGTGGCAGTCAAACTGCCCTACAGGGTAGCTGAGGATCCCCGTCAGCAAGGATTCCTCAGAAAGTGTAGAACCAGTTACACTAGCTCAGGGGTTTTCAAATTTCATTGCACCAAAACCCGCTTCTACAAAAAAAAAATTACTACATGACCCCAGGAATGGGACCAAAGCCTGATGCCACCTGAGCACTGCTGCCCTTGGCGGGAGGTGGAGGGTGGGAATCCAAAGTCCAAAGCCTCCAGCCCTGGGTCAGGGGCCTAGCCCAAGCCCCACCATTCCAGGCTGAAGCCAAAGCCTGAATCCTGCCACTCCAGACTGAAGCTCTTGGGCTTCAGCTTTGGTCCCGGTTAGTGGGGCTTGGGCTTTGGCCCTAGGTCCCAACAAGTCTAATGCCAGCCCTAGTGACCCCATTAAAATGGGGTCGCAATCCACTTTGGGGTTTCAACCATGGTTGCCAGGTTTGTATGATTTTTGGTGGTGCCCAGAACGGGTCCAAGCAGAGCCATCCTGTCCATAGGACAGACTGAGGCAAGCACCGCAGGCCCCACACTTTGTGGGGCCCTGCACTTCAGGGGGATGCAGGTCCAGGGCAGCCTGATAGGTTATGGCCCCAGCCTGACCCTGCTCCGCCCTCTCCCTGCCCCCATTCCATCCCTTCTCCCAAACCTCTGCCCCCACCTCTTTCCAGCTTCCATCCCCTCCCCCAAACGACACCGGGAGCAGTCGTTCACTGTTGCTGGCACCAGCCCCCCCTCTCCCCCCCGTTAACCCTCCAAGTTGCCCTGGAACCCACATCCCCCTGAAGCACAGGGTCCCCAAAGTGCAATAAACCCAAACATTGGTGGAGCTGGCCCCCATTCCTAAATATTGGTGGAGCATGGGCACCACGGGTCAATATAACTCACCACCTATGTTATGACCCACAGTTTGAGAACTGCTGCACTAGCTCAACAGCACCCTGCAGAAGAGCCATGTCAGGAGCAGGGAGGTAAAGAGGAGTTCTAGAAGTTCTCCACAGAACCATTGCAGCCAGCATCTTTTAGAGTAGCCCTTCAATTTTCAGTGAAATTAGTATTGGCATCAAAAGCAAGGCCAAGTCTCAACTCTGATTAACATCTCTGCTTATCTTGTTTAACTTAGTAAACAAAAAGTTATGATAGGAAAGTGCAAAGTGAGAGTGTATTTCAGTGGTGTTTACCCTGAAAGTGAGTTAGAATTTCTAAGAGAAAAAAATTTCTACCTTTAAACAACTCAAAAATAAGAAAGTCTGGAAATGAGGATATACCCACTTGACTCATGCCAACTATTCCCTCTTCTTTTACTTTCACCCTGCAGACTAAACAGAAACAAATCAACAATTTTTAACCCCTGCCTCAACTAAACATCTCAAAAATACTAAAAACATACTTCAGAGACAAACAAAATAAAATAAAAGTGGAATTTCTAAGTCAAGCAAGTTTGGAGACAAGCTAAACCAGAAAAGTGTTAGAGTCATTTTAAAATTAGAGCTACATTTTAAGAAAACCTTATTTTTAAAACTTGTATGCTGGCTTTTACCAAATCTACCGGGAAAATTTCACCCTGGGATGAGAAATAGTATGCAAAATTTCAGGAAGACTGTTTTTTGCAGAGGAGATTAGAGGAAGATTGAAAACCAGGCATGTAATGCAGCACTATCTTTAGCCTTAACTATAGCCTTACCACCACTGTGTAACTTAAAAAAAACACCTATATCTGGTACTGATGTTAATAGCATACATTAAAGTTAGCTCTTGACATTAATGAGCATCAACTTCTACTTGGTGGCTGTCTCTGAGCCAAAGGTCAGACATAAAATATAGATCCTAATTCTGCAATTATTTATTCCTGAGTCTGGTTATCATGAGTAGTCCCATTGAATCCCCAAAGCTGACACTGTTTGACTTCACCATAGAAAGCACTATGCCTGCCCTTAAGTGTTTTCAGAATCAGGCCCTGTGTGTGTAACCTGACCTGTGGCTGATGGATTCCTGTCAGAGAGTTACCAAAGCAGTAAATGGAGGCTCTCACTCAGGCCTAATACAGTGCTTATAAAGTGAACTACTCCTGTCCTTAGCAGCTGCAGCCTGTTTTCACAAATATCTGACATGTTTCTTTGGCCAACCGCCAGTTTGAGCTGTACCCAACACTTCTCCCAGCCTTCCTGTGGCTCCAGAATCCTTTGTAACTGCTACTTAAGATCCATGCCAAATCAAGCCTGTTGCTCCTTTCCTCCCCTTTATGTGCAGACATCCCACCCTAATTAATTAACCCAAGAGTGACTTCATCTTTATGTTACTGTGGCTTCCCACACTTTGCCCCCTCATTCAGCTTGAGGACATCAGCACATTCCTGACTTCATCACTTGTCAACTCCCTTCTGCTAAAGGCCAGTGTCCCCTTTCACTGCCCTGCTCTGATTAGATCTGAATCAAAACTAGCCTATTACAGAAAGTCCAGAAGGCTTTATGCACACTATGGTTAAAACTGTGCACAGTTGTTACTTGGTGTTCTAACCAATTTCTCTAACCAAAACTAAAGAGAACATTTTTATAACCATGTTACAATACTGTTTATTTAGCAGGTACCTAGTGAGAAGGAGCTGTGCATAAGCTACAGCAACAATGTGGCCTTTTTAGGGTTTTATTATATTTCAGAGCCTATGGAATAGCCCCATAGAACTGAGTAAAAATGAAACTAATAGGATTATATCTAAATTTAATAAGTTTAAGCAAAACTTACTCTAAAACCTATGGAATTTAATAAGGTGATCCTTCAAGAGATTTTTTTAAGCTGTTCTGTAGAAAACTATAAGTGATAAAATTCTCTATCAAAATAATCAACCATAAAATCTGTAGAAAGGTGTTAAATATCCTGGCACAATTCCGTAGTGGTTAGAAGCCAATTAGCATCAATTCTACAGAACTGGAAAGACAAAACTAAAAAATTGAATATAGTATTCTCCTAAGATATTGCACAGTATTCAGAAGTTGTCTAATTTTGCATTCAACAGAGCTTTCACACTCTAATGTAGATGTCACCTTGGCTCGTATATTTGATGTGTGGTACACAGAGCTGTATAGCAAGTAGTGATAGCTGCCCCTGCTAAAGGTTTGGAGTAGAAGATGAAAAAATGTCTTAATATTTCACAAAAAAGTTTTCCATTGAAGTTTTGAAAGTTTCAGATCACTCCAGTTTGGTGGGTTAAATAAACTTCCAGGTATTTTTGGATGCTTATCTGAGTCTGGGTCTCTCTGATTAGAAGGAAGTCTGGGTGTCACACAAGAATGGACATTTTTATATTTCCAGTACCTCCTAGTTCAGGCAGTCAGTAAAAGCTTGAGAATCTGGTATGTCCACTTTCAGCAGCAATCTGCAAGTCTAGAAGAATGTTAATAAAAGTGAAAAATGGACAAAACAAACTGAATTTTCAAAACTAAAATATAGTTTAGGTTCAGGTATTGACTGAGTTCTAGTTGACAGTTTGAGTCAGTTCTAGCTACCTAGATACTTATCTGGTCACTGTTTTTGTAGTGTCTGATTAATGAATTTTAACATCAAAAGGGATCTTTAGATCAGCTAGTCTGACTTCCTATTTAACACCGCCCAACATCCCGTTACCACTACATTGAGCCCAACAATTTATGTATGGCTAAAGCATATCTTCCCGAAAGGCATCCAGTTTTGATGTGAAGACATGAAGAGATGGAAAAGGCACCACTTCCCTTGGTAGTTTGTTCTAATACTTAGTCATCCTCACTGTTAAGTTTGCCTTATATCTAATGTAAATGTATCTGGCTTCACCTGGTTTTTGCCATGCCTTTCTCCACTAGTGAGCCCTTTAGTATCTGGTGATCTGATTTTACCCAATAGTATTCTCATCCATATTTCTAGAGACATCTTCATAAAAACGATGTCACATAAATAGATATCCAGGCAGAAATTAATGGCAGGTCCTTGAGCAAACTACTATATATAGTCCCTTCACTATATCTAATACTTCAAAATAGCCAGATCAGAACATCAGCTGGCATTGCTCTGCTGACTTCAATGGAACTTTGCCAATTCACAACAGCTGAAGATTTTACCGGTTCCAATGCAAATCTAAAGAAAACAATATATGTAGACAACTCTTTCCACTAAATTCTAAAGAATAGATATCACCTTGGAGCCTCTGGAAATCACTGACAATGGCACGCTCAAAATGGGTCTCATTTGCCGGGGTCCAAATTATACCTCAATATCAAGCAGTCTAGCTTAAATCAGTTCTTGTATTATCTTTAGGGAAGGATTTTCCCCTCTGCTGTCCCTACTTGTGCTCTAGGGAAAATATTCCTGGCACAGGCTCCACACAGGACCATGACAACTAAGCGTCCCTATGCTTTCTCCAGGGCCGTCCTTAGGGCAGTGTGGGGCCCAGGACATAGGCACCGATTTTCTAATCTGCCCAGGGAGCATGGGGGTGCTCCTCCTGGTTCTGCCCAGGTCCTGCCCCCACTCCACCCCTTCCTCTGAGGCCCCATCCCTGCCCTGCTTCTTCCACTCCCGCTCTGCCCCATCTCTTCTTGCTCCCACCCCGCCTCTCCCCACATCTTCCTACCTCTTCCCCACCCAGTTCTGCCCCCTCCCTCAAGCATGTTGCATCCTCGCGCCTCTCCTTTCCCCTTCAGTGCCACCTGGTGCTGCAAAATATCTGATCCACAGCAGGCAGTAGGCACTGAGATGGAGGAGGAGGAGGCGCTGATTGGCAGCGCCCACCAATGGACAGGAGAGACTGAGGGGTGGGGGAGGTTCTGTAAGAGGGCTCCTCCTTGCCTGCCCCCACCCACCTGCTGCTCGCCTCCTCACCCCAGTCGACCACCTGCCTCACCTCCCCACCTGCCTCCTTGTGATTTTGTAAAAGCATGGGGCCCCCCAAAGCGCAGGGTAGTCACACCAATTCGCTGTACCCAAGAAGCGGCTCTGCCTTTCTCCTCCTCGCCCCTGTCAGCTACAGAAGAATGACAGGGGCAGGATAGGAAGCAGGAAGCAGCATGTCAGGGAATCTCCATAGCACAGAGACAGAGCAGCCTAGATGCATAGCTTAGGAGACTGCTGCACACCGGTGGTCACACTGGTCCATGGAGCAGCCTAGAACCCCAGAGACACAGGTGGCTTAAAGCTAGGCTATGAGTTCTGCACTGAACCTTCTGGAGGTGCAGCACAGAATTTCAGCCTTGGTTCAAAGAACCCTGACATTTATTCCCCTTTCTTTCCCCCCCTCCAAGGGGAAATTGCCACACTGAATCTAACAACTAGTGAAGAGGTTCAAAATTAAGAATATCCTTGAACCTTTGGCCATTTCAAGAACAAAAATTTCCAAAATGTCTTCCGTATCTGGAATAAGACATTCTACAATACCACAAAAGAGACTATTCCTGCTGTCCTACTAGCCATGACTGCACCTGAAAGCACTAGAATGTGTCAGCCTGTTCCCATGAGACTCCCAGCCCACTTTTAGGAGGGATAGAAAAGCTTCTGAAATTTTGGATGCTAATCCAGATTGAGCCAGAAATCCAAACCCTTTGAAGCTTGCTGTCACTGGGGCAACTCCTTAGACCAGCATGCAACACTTCAGGGATTCTTCTGCTCTAGAATCTCCTTTTGTAAGCTCATCTGGTTCTTCAGCACTCTTCTTCTGGGTGACTTGGCTGGAGAGCTAAGTCACACTTAAAGTTCAGTCCCCTTCCACAGAAAGGAAAGTTCACCTAAATGTCAAACAAAAATAAAGTTATTCTGCAAGTCTTGGGCTACTCTTCAGCCCACCCTCTGAGCCTAAGTTCTCTCTACAGTGCACACCTGCGTGGCCGCACAGAAGGGTACCAAGGGCCACAAGCTTGACTCCCCAAGCCCGAAGCTGTGACATGGCAAGGAGACATGCCTCTCCCTCCCAACTTCGGGGCTGTAGTGGGGAGAGAGGACTCCCCCAGCCCTGGAGCTGCTGTGGTGGATGGAGACACCTCTCCCCTGGCCTCAGCCCTGGAGCTGCTGCTGTAGGGAGAGAGGACTGGGGGGAGCCCTCTCTCCCCACAGCAGCCTTCAGCCCAAATCCCTCATCCCTGGCCCCACCCCAGAGCCCACATCCTCACCTGGAGCCCTCACTTCCCCCATGCTCCAACCTTCTGCCCCAGCCCTGAGCCCCCTCCTGCACCCTGACTCCCTCATCCCTGGTCCCACCCCAGAGCCCAGACCTCCAGCCAGAGCTCTCAGCCCCTACCCCCAACTCCCTGCCCCAGCCCTGAGCCCCCTCCCACCCTCTGAACCCCTCTGCCCAAATCCCACCACACATCACCTCCATATTGATGCACATAGCAAAATTCATTCCACACATGGATGGGAATAGTTAGAGGGAACATTGCTCTGGTCCACCTTACAATTCTTTCCTGCTCTGTACTAGGCTTTCCCCTTTGTGGGTCTCTTATAGTCTGTCATTCACTAGCTGAAGTTCCTGACTCTTTGCCCCTATTTATAGGTCCTGGAGAGTTCTTCACTCATTTTAACTGAGCTTTTCTTTCCAGAACTTTCTCCCTGCAGGCCCTTTTCCCTAGCAGATTCCTACTGTATCAACTCCCAGTAGACTCTCCTGGGGACCTCCCTGCTTCCTACAGACCCTACCTCATGGTTTCCCACATAAGCCAAAGATGCTCCCTGACATTCCCCTCACTGCTTTCTCCTGAGTGTATGCTCACAAGCCTTTTTATTATGAGGCCCAGGTGTTCACCATGCTAACACTTCATCCCATTAGCCCTGGCACCTGGAAAGTTTGCAGAGAGCCTATGCTGTTGCTTGAGGACTGTGTCTATACTTCTTCCAAGCCCAGCCCAGCCTGATGTTAATATCTCCTCCCCCTCATTGGCCCTGGCCCTTCTGGCTGGGAGTCAGTTAATTATGGCACAGGTGTAGTTGGCCCCTTTTCTCCTTGCATGGGCCAGTCGCCCTGTAACGCTTGCCTATCATACGTTGAAAATGGATCAGCTTCCGTTTTATATACTAGGCAACAGACATATTTACTATACCTGACATTGTTATTTCAAATTGTATCGTTAAGAGTGCTCACCTTTGCCATGTAACAACAGGTTCTGCTTTTAATAAACTAACAAATATAATAATTGTGCTTTTATTGTGGTAGTGTCTACACCTCCCAGTCAGGGATCAGAATCTCCATGTGCTAGGTACTGTCTATTCAAATAATGAAAAGTCAGTCTCTGACCCAAGGAGTTTATAGTCTAGGAAGAGTTTACTGTGGCTGAAGGCTGAAAACATTATCTAAATGAAGTCCTTCACATTCGTGCTTCATCCTGTTCCCATTGAAATCAATGGCAAAACTTCTATTGACTAAACGGGAGTTGCTTCAGCTCCATAAATTGTCATCTAGTTTGTTTTGCTCTTCCTCCTGGAAAAAATTCCTTGGACTCAACAGTAAGGAAAGTTTTTAACATACCTGAAACTACCACATGTGCTTCCTGGATTTTCACTAATACAAAGTCTTCTGCATTGCCTCTTCAGTGTAAAGACTAAGTAGTTATAATAACATAAAACAGTCCTATAGAAACTTGTTTATAAAATGCAAGTAACATTACATTTTTCTCAATAGCTAGCTTAGAATAAGTACTAAAATAGCTTTTATATAGTCCATAAGGCCAAAAAACAAATGCAACTCTGCACTTTTTTTTTACTGAGAGTTCCACAAGTGACGTGCAAGGCATAAATATTGCCAGAAACCATAAGCAAAAGCATTGTGTTAAAACTTTGCATGTCTTGATGCCAAAAAACTACTTAAGATTCATCTCAAGTCTCAACAGAATTATGAATTAAATGACACAATCAAAACAAAAGCACAGTACACACTACATCACACAACTTTTAATAATTTACATGGATACACATATATATAATTGAATATGTATTTGAATATCTGCTGTGATTTAAGACATGAATCCTATGTGTGTGTGTGTGCGTCAGCAAGAGAAAATATTATCTGGTGAACAGAGTTCTCTTCTTGTCCATAGAATAGATACAACACTAGCAGCACTGCTTTATCAATGTATCTGAGCCTATTCTGGATGGGCCCCCTCTAGTGGTGAGATGGGAGTTCAGTCTCTATGCCCATTCAATCCCTGGTTTCCCTGCTGTGACTGCGAATAAGGAAGCTAATACGTGCCATATTTAGTGATGGTATTGTGATGGGGCCATAATTTGTACAGATTCTTATGTATAGTATAGGGCCACTTCTATATCATTCCTTTCATCCAATAACATTATATATTACAATTTTTGCAGCTTCTAAAAATGACATAAAACAGCTTTCCATGCATGTACAAATCCTATCTGACCCTGAAGGGTCATGAAATATCACAAATTAAACGTGAGGCAGGTGAGATTAAATAGTATTATTATTCACATTTGAAAAAGGAGCAATTGAAGGCCTAGAAAATGTAGGGCAGTTTTGCAGCAGTGGGAGCAAATCTGGCCCCAAGTATTTTATATAACAGTTCCCTTTCCATCCTGGGTTACTTAGAAGCACGCAACACCCACCTGTGTGATCAGGCACCTGATATTGTTGGCAGTAAAGGAGTTCCTGAGTATCCTGGTGGTAAAGCTGTATAGGTGGGAATCCTCTATCCACACCCTGCTGCAATCCATTTACATATAAGTAAATACATTTTAGCAGTGCCTCCACTTGGTGGGGTCCTGTGCACCCACACACTGGTGTTCCTTGGGAGCCTCCAGAAATAAATCTCAGTTAGCAGTGAGTCTAACCCCAAAGTACCAATTATAGAGTCTATACAAACAGTACACTCTGAGATTAGAGTTAATACACCTTTACTTAACAATTTAGAAAAATATGATATAACACTGAAATTAATTATAATGTCACAGCCATTTTAAGTCAGCTGGGGCACTTCAAAAAATCAGTTAATAAATGCAGTTGACAGTAGTAAATAAAATGTAACCATTCATACTGCCATCAGTTACCCATGCCTGAACATGCACTCTTCTTCAGTTCAGCGTTCTAGACCATGATGGGGTGTACCAATCTCACCCTGGACCTGAAGGGATTAAAGGACAATCCTGGGCCCAGGCAGCCCCACCCCTCCAGGCCTGGAGGGGAAGTTTAAAGGGAGCAACCCAGCCTATCACGAAGGATCCTGGACAAGGGTGCCAAAGAAGCTTCCTTGCAAGCAACAGGACTGCATGCTGAGCCCAGATGAGATTGAAGGCTTAGTCTTTTCTTTTGTTACTTTATAATGGCCTTGGAGCTCTGGGAAGAGACAGGCAATAGGAAGGGACCCAGGGAAGGTAACTCTGAGGGCACTCCAGGGTGCCAGATGCTGTTGATTCTCATAAGGTCCTAGGTTGGAGCCCGATGGAGGGGGAGGACCCGTGCTCCGCTAACAACTGCCCCAGCTGCGGAAGGGACATAAGCCACATCCAATCTCACTTCCCCTTTGATAAGGAGAGGGCAAAAACATTGCAAGCATGGGGTGAAGCTCAGCCCATCCTCAGGTGAGGGACTGGACTAAAAGGACATCTTGCTGAGTTGTGATACTGCGCTAGACAAGCTGTCCCTCTGAGGGTTCTGTTCCACAGACGGTCATGTGGGCATGCTTGAAAATCTTGAAGCTGGGGACAGCACTCTGCTAGTACAGTAGAGAAGTCCAGCCAAGGCACCAAGGGGCAGAATGAGTGTAACTTGGGATCATTCCAACCTGCACAACCCCTCTTAAGTTAGGAGTTGTTACAACCACAGGTCAGTAACCCTGGATCCTGGTTAGCTGATGAGAGCATGTCTTTTCTTTTCAGACTTAAGAAAACCCCTCAAAGTCTCTTCACTATCCCCATTCCCCTAATTGCACTTTCCTAACAAAGAAGGTTGTGGTTACTCATACAACTTTCACTGCATGCCAACATGTGATGGGGTGACTACCCCCAAACTCACACTGCAGGGTGAAATGCAGGCCAGATGGGCCAATTAACGCATTAGATAGCTGATAAAGGAGACTCAACTGGTGGGGCCTTTAAAGCCCAGGAGCTGAAAGGAGAAGAGGCTACTGGGAAAAGGCTGACACTCCCAGGAGAAAGAGAGGAGGCTTTTGGGAATTGGTAGGCCCATAAAGAAAAGGGGAATGTGTAGTAGGAAGAGCACAGGAGGCCCAGACTGCTGAGCTGAGGGTCCCTGGGCTGGAACCTGGAGAAGAGGATGGGCCCTTGTTCCCCTACTAGGCACTGGGCAAGTGGCACCCAGGCAGTGAGAGAGAGGACTGCCCAGGACTATTGAGGAACTAAACTCCCCTGGAAGGGGGAAACACAGACAGTGACATAGCCAGAGGGCTGAGCAATGAAGAGGAAGCTGTGGCTCCTGGGGCTGTGGGAGGAGCTGCAGACAGACAGTGACAGTGTGCAAACCACCCATGGGGAGGCATCAGCTTTGAGCTAATCCCCAGAGTACCAGGGGGAGGTGCCAGTCTGGTGGTGAGTGATGTGCCCCATGAGACAACCTCAGTCAGTTGTGGGCACAGCAATGGTCTCTGCCCTGGCTCCAGTGAAGCCCAGCAATAGCCTCCTTGACTCCATGCTTGGTCAAAACCCCAGCAGTTTCTTAACAGCAGCTCCGGGCTGGGACAGAGTGCCACAAAGCAATCTCCCATCCCCCACCAGGATCTCAGCTCCCCTCGCTCCTAGAAGTCGAAATCTCTTTTCCCCAAGGCATCATGGGAGCTGTAGTCTCCAAGGCTGGATTGCAGCACTCAGTATCTTCCCGTCTGGAACACCCCCAGTTAAGTTCAGAGGCTCCTCTATAGGGGGTGCCTACACTTATGATGGGCAACCAGAAATGAGGAATTCACAATTTGTGACCACCTGTGACAAGTTTGATGGAAGTGAATTGTGCAGCATCACATGACAACCATGTGGCAGAGGGAGGAACAGAATCCAGTACTCCAGGACAACATTCAACTGCATTAACCATGAGACCTTTCTCCTCCTACAGTTCCTGTCTTCATTCACTACACACCTTCCAACTTCTGCAACAAATGGAGCAATGGATCTACAGACAAGCAGCCTCTTTAACTACACAACCCTGATTCATTCCCAGAGTAGGTCCACCCTGTGCACTGAATGAGGCAAAAAAGTATGTGATCATAAAATTTGACTGAATCCTAATGCATATACATAAGGAGACGAGATTTAAGATTGCTCAGACAACTATAATACTGGTATTTTCTATCCCTTTTTTCTATTTTCTAACTGCATGTTTGGCTTTGGAACCTTCACATTGTTTTAAAGTTGGTTGTTGTTTTTTTTAATACAATTTCCTACTTTAAATATAACCCTGGAAAATCTCCAGAAATTCCATCATGTGGAACCATATTAACCCCCATCTTGGGTCATTACTAGGGTTTGGACCGTCAGATCCACAGCACAGAACTCTATCACTTGAGATAACAGAGTAACTGATAACTGTAGTAGCCTGTTATCCCAGACAATCCAGTGGGTTTCAGAGCTATTTGTTGACAGCAGAGGAATGTAGAGACTCAGGCCTCCTGGATTCAATTCCAGGTTCTGGAGGGAAAGTGTTCTCCAGTAGCTGTAGAACTTACTGCCCCTGTGTCCCCTGCCTATATATCTCCCCCTCTGCTTTGCTCCTGCCCCCAGCTCTTGACCTCTGTTCCTATCCAGCCTCCTGGTACTTCCCCCCTACCTTATACAAGTCCCTCTCTCCGAAACCATGCCTCCCTCCTGCTCTAAACCTATATTTGTTAGAAATACGGATTAAGGGCATTCTCCATGTAGTCCACAGGAAAACCAAAAATCTCATTAGTTTCAATGAGCTTTTTGACCAGGTTCGGAATTCACGGAAGAAAAGCAACACGTGTGTTTAATTTTTACTTTCCTTTGGACAATGCTGGTGAAGTTGGCACTGGCTCGGTAGAATGGGAAACATGGGGGGGTGGGGGCAGAGATGATGAACAAAATTGGTATGTATAAGAAGGAATGATTGCACATATGTGCTGTAAATTCTTCAGCTTAGATTAATGTTTTCCTGTGAATATAATTGGCTGCCTTCTGGTTTAGGCCAGATGACCAGTTATATTTCAGCACAGCTATAAAGTTGAATCTAGATGAAATATTTGGACAATGGGAGCCAATGTCTGTGAGCTATTCCAGAAAATTATTAAATAAACAAAAAACACTGGAACCTCTAACAGCAGAACATAATAATTATTAATTTTCATTCACATATAATATTTAAATTTTACTGCATCAGCTTGACTGACAAAAATAAATAAACCACTCCATTGTGCTAAAAAAAAGTGAGTTACCATAGCATCACCTTCACTTGTATGGCAACATAATATTTCTCAATGAAAAGCTGATCATCATTAATCAGGGCACCAACAGATTGTCATGGCAAAATAAGTCTATAAATTTGTTTGCTACTTAAATGTTCCCATCCTGCATCTGCAGTCAAATAGCAGTAAGAGAAGGAAGGGACTAAATTCTAGTCCTACTGAAGTCAATGGGCCTTTTATTATTGACTTATTGGACCAGGACTTGGCCCTGTGGACCAGATTCTGAGCTCATTTACACTGATGTAAATTGGGAGTAATTAAATTGATAGTCTACATTTACAGTTATGCAAGTGGCATCAGAATCTGGCCTACGAGTTTAGCCCTATAAACCAGAATATCTTCCCCTATTCTGGTCACTTTCCACCTCTACATAGTACAAAATGGTCAGAGTTTGGCCCTAACTAGGTAGCTGAGAATTCCTCACATACATGAGGAGAATCTCTCAGTGGGTATAAAGTCAAAATAACTGGCTCCTATGCCAACTACCCTCCCCTGATCTGGCGTAAGGTGCACTGCAAAGTGTGTTTGTGCTCTACTAGTTCTGATCTGGCATATGACGTGGTCCCCAGTGGAACAGAGTCAGCTGGTGTTCACTGGATTTTAATGTATGTTGGGGTAGGGGCAATTTAAGAATCAGAGAATTGCAACTGACTGCCCTTCTGCCCCCTGTCTTGCACTCTGCAGATGTCAAAACAGGAGAGAATCTAGGCCTATGTATTTAGGCGATGCACGAGTGAGATTAAGGACCAGAAGGATAATAAAATGATACTCATTGCGGCTTTTCAGTAGACTCGCTGCCTTCTATGTTCTCTTCCTGAGTGTACATCTTGATTTTAGGTACTCAGTAAGGGCCTAATCCCAGTAAGTGGAAAGGCTGTCATTGCCTGCAATAGATGTGGGATCAGGTCTAAATGAACATCCTTTTGAAATCTGGTCCTTCATCTTTCCTATTCTTCTGTGACTTGCCTCAAATTTGTCAACATTTCTTTCAGGTATTAAACTGATCAAAGAACTGAGGCTTAGGAAATGCATCACCATGCCTTTATTCAGATTCCTATCAAACTAACATTGCTTTACTCCATGCAGATTGGTTTCCATTATACAACATCAAGATTTTGTTTCATACAGAATTGTAATGAACCTGGGGCTCATTGCTGGCTTCCTCCTCTTCATCCCAGAAGGATGTAGCCAGTGAAGTGTACTGTTACTCCTGTAAATCCTGTAAAGGGATGAATAATTCAGAATACAGAAAGGTGAGGTACTATTCTATGATAATAGAGAGGACCAGGTACAGTAGATAGCTTGGAATTGTGTGAGAGCAGGAATAACTGGCAGCAAGGGCCCCGGAACCATTGCAGAAGTGGGGTGGCCAAGGCCAAAATGCCCCTTCCCTCCCTGGCAGAATTTATTATTCTGCAGGGTGGAGGGAATCTGCAGGGGACATGAATTCTGTACTTGCGCAGTGGCACAGAATTCTCCCAGGAGTACATAGTGCATCTTTGCCTTTAGCAGTATGATCATGTTTTTCCCACAGCACATATGTTTCTTTTGTTAAAAAGTGGGGGGCCTTGGCCACCTTCCCCCTACCCCCCAGTTCTGGTGCCAGTGGCTGGCAAGTTGATCACTGGTTGTGGAGAGAAGTCCAGATAGCTTGAGAATGACTAAATAAATACATTAAATAATATTTTATCCTTTAATAGGAGAAGGGAAGGACTCTTGGAACTGAAAAGTTCAACATGGATTGTGACTGGCAATTGGAGACAGAATATCTGACGAGAAGGTGGGTTACTGACTGAACTACAGGGAAAAGTCAGTGAGAAGAAATTAATCAGAAGCAAGGTGAAGTGTGTGGACTTGATTCTGCCAGGTACTGAGCAGCAGTCAATTACATGCTTAGATGCCCTGCTGGATCAGGGTCAAAGTATTGAGCACCTTGCAGAAGTTCAGGACCAGAGTGTTTAGCACCTAACAGAAGAACATTGTGAGGTAAGTGATGGTGACATAAAGAAAACGTCTCTAATAATATCATTGGAAGTACTACAAATATTTGGCACCCTTCATAAATGGATCTCAAAGCATTTACCAACTTTAATTAGTTTACACTCAATATATTATATACCTCAATATGGCAAAATGTGATAGCAAGCTATGCCTTGGGGTTTGATAATAGCTGGATCTTCTTTATGGGCCAAATATAATAGTTCTAACTCAGTCAAGTCAGTAGAAGCAGTGTGTGCTTAACACCTCTAAAAATCAGCCCACTTCTTTTTTAGGAGCTTAACTATGCAAGTAGGTCCTAACTTTAGGAATTCTAGGGTGGGATTCTCAAAAATACCTAAGGGACTTGAGCTGCAATAGGAATTTGAAAATCCCTTCCTTATGTTTGAAATCCTAGCCAGTTACAACAGTTTTTATCCAGAAAGATGATGATACACCATAATTCTGTTACTCAAATGAAGTTTTAAATTATTCATTATTTATTCAGTCTGTATTTCTGTTGAGAAGTAGGTCAACTGAAATCATCTGTACACAAAAAGTATGTGCATAAAACACAGCTTCATTTTCTACTTTGAGTTTTTTTGTTTTTTTTAAAGTTCAGTATGTGTGGATCCAAGCCTAAATCCTATTCTATTTTAGGTTGCTTTCAAACACGGTCAAAGAAAGGAGAGGAGAAAATGAATTAATATTGCAAAGTGAAATAAAATATTTAATGAAAGAAATCAAACAATGTTTGTGCATCAAGTCTGGCAGAACTTCTTCCTAGGAATGTATCTTATCAGTGATCAGACTGAGCAATGATCTGTTTCATTTTACTTTACCCTATTTGTCAGTGGCAGAAGAAAACAAACAACTAGCAATCCTGATAATTGTAAGAAACTGGTGTAGTCATTCAGTGTAAATGAATTCTAACAAGCCCGTTCTAACATCACTGTAGCCTGAAATATCGTCCTCCTTTTCATTTAAAGCCTTATCACAATGATTTTCTGGCTTGCTCCTTATTATCCAATGTAATTTGCAAAAAACATACATTTGTAAGTTCCCTGAGAATATAGTGCACTGGGTTTAGTTTTGGCTCTTGTAGAACCCTAGAAGTTGGTGAATTATGCAAATGATTAATTTATTTTTTGTTCTGCTGCCATGAATTAACATATCACCATATATTTTCTAAATAAGAAAATCACATGTGTCTTCACAAAACTTTAAAAATACTGGAACATTAAGGGCAATGAGAAGACTGAGCGTCCCATTCTGCTAATCCCCAAAATATATTTAAAGAACTACTCTGACCCTTATCTTTCCATTTTCACTGACAAACACACATCTTGGGTGAGATTCTGTGCTCCACCTCTAACAGGCGTAGCTCAGAACTTGCAGCCAAGGGGAAGACGGGGCTAGGGTGGCTTTAAGTCACATATTTGCCCTCCTGATCCTGGGCTGCTCCAGGGGCTGGAAAGGCCCCCGATGTAGTTTATATAGCTCTGGGAGCCAGTCTAAGTTGCAGCAGCCTCCTCGGGTTGCTGTATGGGCTTCAGCACTGCCCCAAATCTGAATAGCACTGCATGCAGTGCTCCTGCTACCCATGCATGACCCTGGCTGCATTCTGGAAGACATTCCAGATGTCTTCAACAGTGCCTGCACAGAGGGAAACCCGCTCTATTCAGAACTGGCACTTTTAAGGCCTTTTCCACTGGTGCTTCACCCAGTATAAAGAGGCAGAAGCAGGCCCTTGTGTTTCTTATTTGTGGCCTGATCCTTCAATAGCTTTGGCATTGACTTATATGGAGCCACGGTCAGTCCCTTAAAGCACTTCTACCCCACAATTTAACAAGAGGGTGAAAGTAAATGCAAAAATAGTAAAACAGGTTTCCTTCACTTTGGGGGCTTTATTGTCCCCTTCCTGCATGTAGGTAATTCTCATTGGGCCCAACTCTGAAGACTTCATAAGATTAAATGCCCACTGATGTCAATGGCAGTTTTGTCTGGTAAGGACTACAGGTTTGGGCTCATTAATATTAGTGGGAGGTGTGCCCACAAGTGAAACCTAGATGTGATTTGTGACCATTAAAGAGATTCCTTTATGCTAGTGACTGAACAAACAAATAATAAGAGATGGTACCTGCCCCAAGGGAGTTATAGTTTAAATAAACAAGAAAGCTAGAGTGGGAGAAAGGGAATATTATCTTCTGTCCCAGTGCAGTCCTTAGAAACAAGGCACACTTTTTCTCTCACACATTCAATGGTAATACAGGTATTTGGTATTGAATCTCTCAGACAATTCCATAGGACCATAGAAGTGCCATTCCATGTCATGGGAGCCTTACCAGTTACTTCAGAGGCATAGTAGGTTCAAGCACATAGTCTGGTACTCTGTCTCTGATTCTGAACAGTATCTTAGGTGTCAAAGGAAGGGGGGAAATGACCAATAATGTATCTAGCCAATTATATGGGAACAAGAGGGAATTTCCCAATTATGTGGGAATAAAAGGATCATTTTATGCCATAAAATAGGAGGTGAGGTTACCCTTATCATAATTTTAGTTTGTATTTGCATTTACTGAGTTTAGTTTTAGTTACAGATGTTGCTCACAGTGGTAAAATTTTCTAGCTCAGTGGCTTTCAAACTTTTGTACTGATGACTCCTTTCACACAGCAAGCCTCTGAGTGCGACCCCCCCTTATAAATTAAAAACACTTTTTTTAATGTATTTAACACCATTATAAATGCTGGAGGCAAAGTGGGATTCGGTGGGGAGGTTGACAGACAATAATCCCCCCATGTAATAACCTCACGACCCGCTGAGGGGTCCCGACGCCCAGTTTGAGAACCCCTGATCTAGCTCCTTTAAAAATCCAGCCACAATATGTTATCTTAATAACCATCTATGGCAGTGAACATATTAACTAAATCCTGAGAACAGTGGGAAATTCCTTTTACTTGTTCTAAATTTGCTGCCCTTCAATTTTATGGGGAAGTGATATACTTTTCACAGTTTAGATTACATGACAAGATATCAGAGGGGTAGCCCTGTTAGCCTTTAGGGCAGCCCTAAAAGATGGATGCATGACATGACGAAGTGGGTATTCATCCACGAAAGCTCATGCTCCAATGTCTGTTAATCTATAAGGTACCACAGGACTCTTTGCTGCTTATGACAAGATACGTCTCGGTTCTTTGCTGAATCAAGAATAGTTTCAGAAACCACCAATGCAGTTTGATTTTTATCACAGCAACTACTATCCTCATTTGCAAAAGCACAAACTAGGGTGAGGCTTAAAGCTCTTCATCTGTTGGTGGCCTCCTGGGATGGACCCACTCTTACTCTCCCTTTTGTCAGCACTAAGCTGTGTCCAATTATTCACCTTTTAGGGCTATCAAAAGAGATTTATTTTCAGAATAACATAATAATGTCAAAAACAATACTGCTATGCTCTGTCACCCACCAGGATGCTACAGAGGGAGAGGAGAATGATTATATCGACTCACTTTGCCTTGCACATTTCACGTGACTTCTCTGATGAATTGTCTGACCAATTTAGGAATCTAGGTAGGTTATCGTAAATAACTCCCTCACACTCCCTCACGCTTTCTAATAACATTACTGCTGAACAGTTACAACACCATGATCCACCTCCTATTTCTGAAATAATTATTTTTACACACAGTTCCAAGTCTGCTTGGAAGGCATTATATAAGCTGACTCATGTTTTATGCCACTGAAGCAATTAAGCAGAGCTTTAAAAATGGGTTCCTTGCCCCCTGAAGGTTCTGTTAACAACTATTTGGGCCCTTTGCACAAATATTTCTTCTTACGAAGAGGTAGACTGAGCTTTGGTTCTACCACCTGTATAAGGGCAGCGTGTTGCTGTACCTCCCCAACAGAAGCTCTAGGAAAGAAGTGTGACCTGCAGAGACAGAATTCCTTCTCTGCTCTCCATTTACTCTCAGGGGGAAATAATGTGCACCACTCCCTTACCTGGGACAGATTAATCCCTCCACTCTGCTTCCAGTCCCATGCTCTGCCAAATCCAATGGCTGGTGTACTGGTGGAGCAAAACCAAGATTATCAGTTGCCCTTCCCTCATCCACTTCCCACCCACCTGGGGCGGGGCAGAGCAGGGAGATGGGGGACCAGAAATATTAGGTGTGTAACCCCATTTTACCTTCCCCACACACACACACACATGCTAAGATGTGGACAGGTCACAAACTGGGAGGAGGACCAGGGGCATTAGTCTCATTATGTGTAGCTGCATTAGGGCCAGGCAAGCTCTGTCCCAAGATACTTGGTGCTTTTACCAAATACTGTAGCTGCATATAAGAAAGGGTTGGGTGATTTTAGAATCACTAACACCATTTGTGTAGGTGAGGTAAGATTACAATATGGGAAATTAACTCTCATGCTTCAATGAATAAATTGGCCACCTTCTGGGGACGGGAAGGAACCTACCCTATGTACATCACTGCACAATAAGCTTGGTCCATTATGGTCAGGTGGGTCCCTGAAAGCAGGCTTCAGGATTAGATAGACAAATTCCTGTGTTCAGTTTTTTAAATAGGTGGGATAATAGGAGGTAATGAGGATAATTTAGTTATAAAACATGCACAAATATTTTTATTTACATTTTGTTCTCAATAAGAGAAAGACCACAGAAAACAATATCTTATCCATGCGCATATATTCAATGGGGCTCTTTATTCCATGGAGTTTTTCTACTGACTCAGTGCAAGCGAGATCAGCTCTTAATAACCCATATTTTTACTATGATTCTCCTATAACTTGTGCAATATATTGTACAAAAAATGGAAGAGACCTTAAGAAGTGAAAAAGGCTTCTGGCACATTATACGAGAGTTTGAATGACACCTCCATAGAGCAGTAAACTTCCCTCCCTAAATTGTACTGTGGCCTAAGTTGCAGGCCATCTGGCAAAAATTTCGATGTTCACATGAACATTTGTATCGTGCCCTTTTGTGTGACCTGTTGTTTTTAAATTAAAGAACATGAAAGGCAAACAAAAGTCATTTACTGTATTTGTTTTCTTCATGAGAAAGCAGTAAAAAAACTAGGCTTGCTTAGGGCTGGCTTACATGATGTGATAATGCGCACCAGCAGGGTGTAAATTCTAACGCATACAAGTGTATTGTGGACTAACTGCTCTGGGTAGACTCTGCTAGTGCAAACTAAACATTTCCTAGTGTACATTGATAAAGTAGTGTTTCAACTATGTTAACACACACGATTGACTTTTAGTGCATTCCACTAGCATCCACATGGACCAGGTAGTGTGCAACACATTTGGCACACAGCAGAATTCACTCCTCTCTGGTGTTCATTGCCGGACCACGTAGACAAGCCCTTAAACATAAACTCAAATGAAGTTCAGTAATAAAGACCTGCGAGGAGTCTTTGTTAAGGCAAAGTATTTTTTCTTCTTATGTTTAATTTAATTTCACGTAGTCACATCATTTTCCATGGTTTTGTATAACTGAACAATATTAACCTTCTGTACTTATTTAAGGGAATGTGTTTTTTGCATAAGTAAAGAAGTTGTGATGTATCGCAAAGTTTAATGAAAAATGGGCAGCTCAAAGAATGTGTGTTCATTTTATATCCTTTTTTGGGTCTATAATTTATATGTCACCTGTTAGAACAGATAAAGAACAAAATACATTCCACTGATCTAAACCAAGTTAGAAACTATTATATCAAATATATTAGGAGCAATATATTGCAAAAAAGCATAATTAAAATGAAAATAGAATTAAAATATGAATCAGATAAGAGTTCCTGACAGCATTTCTATTACATTTCATTTTTATTGTGATGATTTTACTTCCAAAATAAAATATCAGGAGTGATCACATGATGGTTGTGTTACTTCAGACCTGTGTTTGGTATTTCTAAATGGAACCCAAATTGTACATTAGCATTGGAGGAGTTCTGTACAGCATTTTTAATAGAACCTTCTTATTTAAGGGCAGATTCTGATGCCCTCACTCAAGTTTGATAGTACTTTACTCCACAAATAGTCTCTTTGACTTCATTGGGTCTTCATATGGAGTAAGGGACTGAGTGAGAGAATGGTGTAAAAATTTGGCCCCTAATAAGCACTTGCAGTCTGATTAAATTACAGTCAAGCTCTCTTAAACAAAGTCTGGCAAGAGATCTGCCTACCCTGACAAATTATGAAGTGAAACCTCCACAAAGTAAGGGGGAAACGGAAGAAACATGTAAGCTAGCAATCACCAAGCCTATTAAAGTGCTCCCAAATCTCACCGGGAGGATTCACAATAATTCCTGATGTTTTGGCTTGGCCAAGAGGCAGGTTGGTGAGGCAAGAAGGGCAGGGGGATGGGAAGGGGGAGAGATGACCCTGGAAACAAAATATTGGTTTTACACCGCAGGATATCTGTTACAGGGGAATTTCCTCTGGCGCCAGCAGGTATTTGAGCAGGCAGCTGGATGGATCCCAAAGGGGGCGGGGGGAGGAGAAGAAATAGAGATGAAGTTTGTGGGGGGGAGGATCAAGGCATTAAACCTTAAAACTGTTTGCAAGACCTGTGATGATTAGTCCACAAGGTTTTGGGCATGTGATGTGTTTTTGCCATCTGAGGGTAGAGGAGCAATCATGAAAAATGCCAGATTCTCTCTCTAAACACTAATGTGTAAAATATTCAGACTTATAGCAAGCCTCCAGTTTATGACACGCTTTTGTTCATGTGCACTGGATTGTTTGATCATGCAACTGATCTGAGACCCACTAGCCACTTTTAGGGGTTCCTGTAGCCTCTCTAAAGCAGCACTGCACAGTGAACCCCTGTTCTTTGGCAGACTGTCCCGTTGTTAGTGATATTGCCAAGTAACAATCATGCAATATCATATAGTGGATCAATAAAGTTTCACCCTAAAAGCCACCTTTTAGCAAATGTTTGCTCCCCATGGGGTTGGGAAGGGGAATCTTCCTTGGAGGTCTGACGGCTAATGCATTAAACCAGAGCTGTCCACTAAAGTGCTCAGTAAAAGTGACTCTGATTTATTTGGATTTGTCACTATAAAGGTCTTTGGAGACAGCTATTTATCCGATGGGATTCTTGACAAATTGGCAGAGTGATCTGGGCAGCGCACAGGGAGGACAGTCTCCTATGACCCTTCCGATGGACTGAGATGAGAACAGGTAACAACTTCTCTTCTTGATCAGAAACATGCACAGAGATCACGTCATCTGTAAAGCCTGCTCTGCCCACCTAAGAGCTAGTCAGCCCCAGTTCAGCAAAGCAGTTAAGCATGAGCTTGACTCCAATGAGACTTATGTCCATGCTTAACTTTAAATATGCACTTCAGTGCTTTGCTAAATAGGGATGGACTTAATCACATAATCAAATGGATTGTTGAACTGGAGTCTTACAAAAACATTTGTCCAATGGTGTCAGAATTCATAAAATGCCTGGATTAAATGTGGTGGATTCTCCATCACTGGAAATTTAAAAATCAAGACAGGATGATTTTTAAAAGATTTGCTCTTATTCAAGCTGGAATAAATTTAGGAAAGTTCTATGGCCTGTGTAATCAGACTTGATGATCACAGTTGTACCTTCTGTCTTTATAACTATAATTTTATAATCTATAACTGTTAGGATCAATTTGAAATCTATTTTTATTGGTAGTATAGTTTAATCCTCTCCCTCCACCTCCTGTCTCCTTCAGCTGCCCACATTAACTCCTGTGCCCATACTGAGAAAAGCAGGGTTAGAATCTGCTGCTACTTTCTTAATTCAACACGCACATAAATCTCATTAAAATCTCTAGCTTGGATACCTCCCTCTTATCAGCTAGCCCACTAGCAGGACAGTTGTCTGAGCACTTGGCCACTGCTGGTGTGTTACAGATACTGTACTGAGCCTACCTTTTTCTAGCACACTCCTTTGTCTGTCCTGCCCTCTGCTCACCTCCACTGGATTTCATTAAACAAATAAATACTCAATTTGGATCCAAAAGTGCTGATCCAAGTGAGAAGGAATGGAGATGAAAAATATGCTAAGGATAAATAGAGAGATACTCCAAATGAATAATAGCCCTTCTAGGAATTAAGTTGCCATTTTGTGAGGTTTTTAGCTTTGTATGGCCCCATTCTCCTCTCACTTACACCAGTAAAAATCAGGAGTAGGTTGACAGATTTCAATGGAATAAGATTGGTATAAAACTAATGCTCTTGAGAGAAGAATCAGGCTCAATGATATCTAAAGCAGAGATGTGCAAAGAACTGATTTATCAGACTGGGGCCAAACCAAAAAATCAAAACCAAATTCATTTGGGGTCTATCTAAAATGATTTTTTTTTTTTTTGGCAAACTGAAAAAGTTGATCAAACAAAATGTTTTGTCTGAGCCAGAATGAAATGTTTCATTTTGCCTTCAATGATTTTTTTTACCGTTGTAACATATTAATAAAATTGAAGTGAACTTTGAAACATAATGGCATTTTGACTTAAATTTGTGAAATATTTCAGTTGACCCAAATCTCCATTATTGAGTGAAGAACATTTAGTCTGAAAAACTTCACCCAGTTCTAATCTAAAGTAATGTACATGTTACTGATGTTGTACCATTTGCTGTTACTAAGAGCCACAGTCTACTTCCTTTATTCAGGGTGAGTAATAATTTACCCTTCAAGTAATCTTACTCTTACTTGTGGATTAAAGTACTAAGTGTGAGTAAGGATGTCAGAATCTGGCCCTTAATGAATCACTTCAGCTTGCCTTTAATTTAGCAAACCCAGGATTTTAAATGCCATGCTAATGTTTTCAGAGTCAATGAAAAAAACACCCAGAATTTTAACAGGAGCTGGAGCTAGTGTGAGCTATGAGACTGCAACTGGGATGGTCTTTTCACCCTGCTTGGTGGTTGGATGATTTCAGCCTGGGGGTTTTGCATGGCAATCTGTCTTGCTAAAAGTCAGGGTAAGATAAACTGTACTCTGTCTCTGATTTCTGCAAGAAAGAAAACAATTGAACGACTGATCATTCATCACTGCACTTCCCCTCCCCCTCTTCAACACCTCCATGTATCCCAAAATGTATTCCAGAGCTGTTTTACTTTCCTTATCCATTCTTTTAAAGTGAAAACAAAGAGTTTAGAGTAGTTAGTGTGTATTTTATTTAGTGTGGAGAGAATTAATAATGCATTTTTGTGAGAATGATACTTCATAAAGCACTTTGAGATTCACTAAAGAAGAGCACCAGATAAATAACATTATTATTGTTGTATTTGCCATCTATACTTACATGTCCATTACATAAAAGTAACATTAATATTAAAGAACTACATTTGCAAAATCAGCCTCTCAAATTGTGCCCAGAAGTATTAACAGCTACATATTTGTATACACAGAAAATCAAACCTATATGCACAAATGCAGTTTAGGGACATGCAAATTTGAGTTTTTCACATTTAATTGTGAAAAGCTGTGAGTATAATTTTACAGCTAATGCAGAAACCCCTTTGAAAATGTGGACTCATATCAGCTGTTAACATCACTAAGAAAACCACTGGAAGACAGATTAGAATGCTCAGAAAGGCAGATCTGTTAAGAGGTGCTGCAGATTGAGAAGAAGAAGATAGGATGGAAGCAAAGGAGGATGAAGAAAAATGGAAGAATGCGGAATTTATGTGGAGAAAAAAGGAAGCGTATATGGAGCTAGCCAAACTAGGAAACCGAAATAACTAGGTTTCCGTTGCTGAGTTAAAGTAGTTTATATGCATTCTATTATCACTTCTGCTGTAACGCCAGTAAAGCTACAGCCTTCATTACATAGAACTCATACTTGTTCTGTGTCATGGTCATTGCTGTTTGATTATCTGCAATGGACAAATGTCCTTCTATGATGTACAAAGTACTTCACTTGTGGGGCCAATCCTGCTACTGCAGGTACTGAATGCCTCTTCCTCCTCCTGTGAGGTGCTGAGCATGCTCATTTCCCACAGTAGCATGGTACTATAACAGCTGAAGGTGTGCTGGGGACTTAAAAGACCAGGCCCCCAAGCAAAACCTTCCTGGGTCAGATTCTCAATAGAGCTGTGCTCCGCTATGGGGAGCTAAAGGAGAGACTGCATGTTCAAAAGGGCTGTTGGAGCTGCTGAGTACTGAACTCATTGGAAAGACTGGGTACTCACTGGTGTCAGTATGTGTGTTACGTGTGTCCCTCTGGGTTTGCATGTTTCAGTTCTCACACACAAATTCAAATCCTGGCTCTTTAATGCAAGCTGTAGCAATTCATGCTTTTAGCTCTGCAAGTCTCTGGTTCAATCCCTAATGTGTCAGCCAAATCTGGTGGTGAAAATATGCCCCATGATCTTCACAATTGTGCTGCTCCTGGTTTGTTTAAAGTAGGATTTCTTAATATTTATTTGGGAATGTAAATATTCATTATTTTCTTTTTAATTTACGCTGTTGGCCTCAGATGGACCAATTCAATGAAACTTTTTTAAATATAAAACAATAAAAAAGTTCCAATTTATTATGTGTGAAACTACTGGGTTTTGAAAACAGATTGAGACAAAGTTTGATTCTCTGCATACCTCTAGCATGTCATGTGTCAGCATAAACTGTTCGATGTTAAAATACTGTGTAGAAGCTTTTTTAAAATGCTTAGATAATAAATTATTTTGGAGGATAGCAGGCTAGTAAAGGTAATCTTTATACAATAAAGGTTGAAATCTTCACCCCAGAGAAGTCAATGGGAGTTTTGCCATTGATTTCAATGGGGCCATCATTTCACCCTGAGCAGATGCATTAGTTATTTATTCAACAGAAGTGGCCTGGAGTAAGACTCTTTATAGACAGGAATTAGGGCTACAAAGGGTGTAAGGAACGTTTATAAATGTCTTTAGATCTCCCAAGGGAATCCTGTGTCATCAATGAGAGAGAATTACAGGAAACTTTGAGCAACACTTTATTTTCTTTCCTGGAAAGCTTGGGGACTTTTGAGTAATTTAGGCTAAGGTCACTTGCTACTTGTGCTATAATGTTACCAACAATGGCCTTTCTGGTTTTGCTGTTAAATCCTGGGGTCAACATCAAAATGATCAAAGTTAGCATTTTGCTTCCTACAGAATCTGTTTTTCCAACTTTCTGAATTACATCCAAATCGGGGTACCAGTGCTCTTATCTAAAATAATATAAATTGACAAATCGAAGTACCTTAAAATTAGTAAAGCGTCCAGCTTGTAAGCAAGACACAGGGGTATAAAAATGTACCATCTTAATTGGGATTTCAAGAAATAAGATGAGATCAAAGATTCAAAACTTTCATCACATTTCTATTGTTCTGACATTAATCATTACCTTCCACTTATCTATCAGTCTATTTATCCCAGGCATTGATATGGTCCTGGTTACTATAGGGACTGAGCACCAAATAATAAGCCTGTGATGTAGAGAAGTATTATCATTCTTGTTTTACAGAGGGGGAGCTGAGGCACTGAGACACTTGCCCAAGTTTAGAGCAAGGAATTGTATGTGAATATTCAAAATTCCAGGTTAGCACCAAAACCATTGGGCTATCCTTCCCAGGACCACCCAGAGAATTCCAGGGGCCTGCGGTCTTCAGCAGCAAGGGATCCTTCTGCTCTGGGACCTGCCGCAGAAGTGCCCTGAAGACCCGCGGTGGGGCCCCCTGCAGCCAAATTACTGCTGAAGCAGGACCCACCACCGAAGTGCAGCCCAGGAAGCTTCGCCTGGGGTATTTCCACACCAGTTCTTATATAGGCTGATACCTTAGACTATGGCCGTAGGGTTCAGATTTTCAAAGGGGCCTGTCATTCACTCTTTGGCAACACCTCCTCATGGCTCATCTCACGAATTAGCTCATCACCATCCTCACCCCATCCTGTAGTTACTCAGCCAGTTACCTGCTCTGCAGCCCCTCTCTTTCTAATCCAGAGTCACAGCACCTCATCTTTGTAGTTTAGCCCTCCAGTCAAGTCACAGTCACCCTCCCGGGGACTTCCAGGAGCCCATCAGAGTCTCTCAGGCAGTCTTCCTACCACTACACTGACTATGCCACTCCCACAGCACCTGGTAGGTATGAGAACCTGAGCCCAGTCTCTACTCCAAGTTCCAGTCCAGGGACCCTCAAAACCAGTAGTTCAGGTCTATACAGTTTCACACTTTACTGCTCCTTCCCTGGACTGCTTCCTACATTCCTATTACAGGGTCTCCCTTCTATCAGGAAGTGTGACTGGAAACTTCATAGAATCATAGATTATTAGAGTTGGAAGGTACCACAGGAGATCATCTAGTCCAACCCCCTGCTCAAAGCAGGACCAATCCCCAAATGGCCCCCTCAAGGCTTGAGCTCACAACTCTGGGTTTGGCAGGCCAATGCTCAAACCACTGAGCTAGCCCTCTCTCAGTACTCTGTTGCCAGCTCCCTGGCTTTATAGAAGCCCTGCCTGTTTCTGCTCATGTGAGCTTCATCCCCAATTAAGCCTCATTGCATCCTAGTTCCCCTCCAAGTGCAGCCTATGGCTAATTGTCCTCTCTTGCCTCGAAGGCTAGTTTGGGTCAAACACCGCATCACAGGGCCTAGGAGATTAAGATACCCAATGGAAGTCCAAAGAAATTGATCACTTAACTCCCTTTGAAAATCATGTCCTAGAAGGGTAGCTGAATCATGTAAGTCTTGGTGTTATCTGTACAAATCTGCAGTGTGAATTCACTTACAGTGGTGAATAGGAAGGGCTTGGATGCAAAGCTACATGTCTGTTCATTTTATGTTTACCTTCCAACTTTGGGGTGAATCTCTGCAATAGGGTTTGTCAGCAATGTGGGTATGTTGTTGTCACAGTTTCAGGGTAACTGCACCTTTGTCCCCCATTCCATGGTCCACTCTAGGAGTGGCTAGTCAGGTCTCAAGTTTCTAACCATCATCTGTCTCTGGGCAGAGACCCTTATCCCACTCCCTTCTGACCAGGGGCTTTAAGGCTGGTCAGCTTCCAACTTTAGACTATGATGTTCCCATCAAGCCAGTCTGCCTAAAGGTGAGCACCTGTGTATTGCTTTCTCTCCAAGGGCTATGAATTGTGTATTGCCAGCAGTTACCACACAGCTCTTTGTGAGAGAGCACATTTTTTCTTAAGGTCTGAGCATATCAGAGAAAATGTATAAAACCAACAGAAGTTCCTATATGCATACTAAAAGCTCACCAGATGTCATGCATCAGTCTTATGTGGCCCTAGTAGGCCAGTCTTTCTAACCCTTCTGCAAGGATCGGGCTGCCTTTGGACAGACCACCTTGTCCAATTGCTGGACCAGAAGGGAGGCCCTGAGGCAGTTTAACTGCTGCTTTTTTATGCCAAAAGGACTTTCTTTGTCTGTTGGTCTCCAAGAATCCCAACTTGAATCAGTCTGTGCAAGAAGGTGCTGCCTCTCTGAATGAACTCACCCAGAAAAATGTTAAAAGACAAAAACACCATATCACCCACGGACAAACGCTTTTCACAAAGCGATCAATCTGTAGCTGACCTCTCAGTTCTCATCCTCAAAGAAAACCTCCACAACAGCTTCAAAAGATGAGTCTGGAAGTTTAAATTCGTCACTTTATGAGACACTAAAAATCATGGTCTTAATAAAGACACTGGATTTATGTCTTATTACAACAATCTGTAACCCACTAGCCTTGCCTTTTTGTCCTGTGGCTTTTAATAGGCAACTTCACTTAGAATGGTCTCTTACAACATGTGTGAACTATTTACGCTAAACAACCTGTTCCACCTTGTATTTAATGGTGACACTCTGAATATCTTTCCCAGACCTGGAGAAAGGCTCTGTGTAGCTCAAAAGCTTGTTTCTTTCATCGACAGAAGTTGGTCCAATAAAAGATATTACCTCACCCACCTTGTCTCTTTATAACCTATATGAATCACCTTAATCATCTCCCACTATATTTGGTTCCTGAAGGAGTTGTGGTAACCCTCCCAATGGAGTTGCATACAATCTCTGGCCCACAGAGATATATGAACTTAAAGTAATATGGTCCCCAAAGATATTGCATGAGATTGCAATATTTACCACAATGATCACATTTATATCTTTGTTTAGTTCAAAAACAGTTGGATCAGAATTTCCCCCCCAGCAAACTGTGATGTACATTTGCAGCACAGTACAATTTGCCTCAATGTCATATGATTTCAAGCTCTACCAAAATGGCCCTTGATTATGGGGGATATTCCATATCCTATCTAAATTCTCCTCATAAATTATAATCAAAGAAGTTCAAATTTAAGTGTAAGATTTACCATTAGCTTGTCTTAGAGATGACAGAACAAATTAAAATACGTTAAACCCATATAAATTTATGGGATAAAAATATACAGCAACAACTAAAACTTTTAAAAGGCATGATTTAAAGATAGATGCCTCTCTACCCATACTACCTTGGGCTGTGATCTCAGCAGATCTTCCAAGATAAGCAAGTCCAGGTCTAGGATCTAATCCTTCCTTGGGACATGCTAGCAAAGACCACTATGTTAACCCATATGTCCTGGTCAAATTCCTAAAATTTGGGGATAACCTAGGATGAAAGGCACTCTAACTGTAAGATGATATTATTTAAGATTTAATGGTGTGCCCTCAAATAATCCCCAGAAGAGTGGAGAAGTATTTCTTCTACTCCAGTGAGAGGCTTCTCAGGGAAAAGGATTATTATTTGTAGAAGACAGCAGCCTCAAAGAGTACGACTAACACCAGGAAAGGGCAAGAAGAACAGTTGTAGAGGAAAATAAATGGAAATTGGTAGCAGGATGCTTGTGAGTATGATTTTCCATACTACCTAGAAAATAGTTTAAAAAAACACCCGTGGCCCAGCTCTTTTGAAGTGACTAGTGCTTTGCATTCCTCAGTTTTGGGGCACCCAACTTAATACACCTTAAAGGGTCCTGATTTTCAGAAAAGGGTGCACTTTCTGAAAATTAGGCCTCTTTAAGGGGTCTCAAGTTGGACATCTAAAGCAGAGGCATTCAGATTGCTAATTTATTCGGAAAATCTTGGGCTCTATATCTATGTGATCTGTACCTAGCTATACCTATGGAGTAGTAGTACGGGGGAAGAAAGATCTCCTTTCCACTCTGTAGTTTTTGTCATCTTTTCCTCTCACTTCTCCTGTAATTTTAATTCTTCAGTCCTTTCCCAACCATGTGAAATTCCCCTTCAGCATGCATTGTGCACACACACACCACACACGCACACACACACACACACACACGTGTTTCTGGTCTTCTTTTTATTCTCTTCCCTGTTTTGTTTTTAAAAACTGTTTTTCTCTAAATTACATACATCGAGTTTTATTATGTGCTTTTGCAACACTGCTTTCTAAAACAGCCATGTTTCTATATGTATTACAGCTCTCCATCTATTAGACGCATCATAAAACCAAAGGGCTGGATTGTGGCAAACAGCCATGACCTCACTTTGGGGGTGTGCCAGGAGCTAGGAAAATCATTGTTTGTGAGACATGTACAAGGCCTGTCAGAGCTTACAGGAGTGCAGGGTGATTGTGGTCTCTGCACCCCCTAGGAGATACGCTTTCCTCTGTGTAGCCCTGGCCCCAGCTCCATTTGTTCTGGCCAATTGTTCCCAGCTCAGAGCCATGCACACACACACACACACACATCTCCAAGACACTACTGAGTTGAGCAAATCCATGTCCCTGCCTGCAATCACATATGTGTGTGTATGTATGTAACTAGTTTTCTGGTTTTTTGTAGTACCATTTTCAGCTGAATACTGGCTTTGATGGGCATGGAGCTCCCATTGATTTCAGTGGAGCTGTACATGTGCCTCTGAAGGCTTAATGTGGCCACATATCAGGGGTGGGAAAGTGCCACCCCATATGCCCAATGGAGCCCATGGAGCCCTACAGTGCAATTTGTGACCAACTCCACCTGTAAGAGAGAAATCCAGCCCATGGAAACAATTGATCTCAGCATGTGATGCTTAATTTGGATGTCGATGGAGGACACAGAATGATCCACTCTATTAAGGGTGAGAGCAGCAGCTGCAATCTGTTGCATTTTATACCACATACCTGTGTCTTTTGACATCTTGGAAAGTTGCCACTGCAGTCCCTATCTTGACAAAAGATGGATACTCTTGGGGTCTGATTTTAGGAAGTTCAAGTCAATAGAAGCTTCAATGCTCAACTCTTCTGAAAATCAGTCTGTGTGTGTGTGTGCGCGTGTGTCTTGCCAAAGAAACAAAACCCACCAAAATTGTTGTGATTCCCCCCTCACACACACCCCAACAATGGCAAGGTCTGGGCATTTGCATCCTGCTTTTCCATTTTTTCAAGAAGCTGAAACCATCTTTCACAACTGTGTCCAAGGTACTAACTATTGGAAGACAAAAGAGGGAAATAATTTCTTATCAACAAGCTTCATCGTGTTTTAAAACCACAAAAATGCAAAGAATTAGCCAACATAGAAACAGTATGAAAAGAGATATTCAAAATAAAAACAGTTATGTCTGCTCTTTAATCCTTCAGTGATAATTTTTCATGAAATATATTGCTTCTTGCATACTTCTCTTTTGAGCATTTGGTAGAGGGACCTGTGACTTATAATGTCAACTATGTGGCAATGTTTCTGAGATGCATCCTGTAAGCATTAGATAATATACTGTGTAGCACAGATGGGTGGATACTACACATCATTGTCTGTGAGTTCTTGCTTGCATTTTAAAATGCATATGCATCAGCTGTGCTCACAGCCTTTTTGTGTTTGGCTCCTACAAAAGTTGGAGAGATCAAAGCTTATTTGCGTGCATGGTTGTGAAAAGCAAATTGTAAGCTTGTTCATTTGCTCATGGACAGCACAAATGGTAGCTTATGATGATAAACTTACAGTGGTGATAATACTGAAACTACATGTCTGTGTGTGCCTATAATTGTAATGTGTCTCTTGAAGGAAAAATGTATCCATCTTCTGCTGTTATAAATATGCCTGTTTACCAGTAAAGGTAATTAATAGATCCCATACAAACTTAACCCAGCAAGGTGAGAGGATTCCCAGTATTCCTTATCTGAGACCTGTCACAGAGGCAGGAAATGAGTCACACAGGGATTTGACTGCAGCCTTCATAACTAGGGTCACAAATGCACACACACTTCCTTTGCTTCCAGCTTCTGTTTTGACCATTAATATCACCTGAAGTCAACGCTCTTCTGAGCCAGATTCTGCCACTCTTATTCATGTAGTATCACTTTGTGGGCAGCCTTGTTGATTTCAATGGGACTGCATAACTAGTAAGATACTACTCCACATGTGTAAAAGTGGAAGAATCTAGGCAATTATAGATGATGACCTATATATAAGATTGCCTGACAGTTACCATTATAGAACCGTGTTTTCAGTTGCTTATTATTTTGGCAAATTTTAACAATTCTGTCTGAAATTTTCCACGGTGGCTTGAGCTGTTTGTTTGTTTGTTTGTTTGTTTTTTAATTCAGCAGCAATGGTTCAGCTATTTTACAGGATGAGGTTAGGGAAAAAAATATGTTGTATGGTCCATGATAAACAATTCTTACAGCCCTTTTGTTGAAAAGCCCCACCATCTCCATGCTTTGGAGCAGGAACTTAACATTTGGCAGGGGACTCACTCTGGTGTCAGGGATGTGCCTTTTGCACCAATTCTCCAGGGCATCATTCAGCTGCCTTAAAAACAAGAGCATTCTTTCTCTTCCTGTAGTTTCCTGTCTCATTCACTAGACGTCTTCCAACTCCTACAGCAAGTGTGGCAGAGTCCTGCAGACAACAGCCTCCTTCACTACACGATTCCTGTGCACTGAATGAGGCAGGGCTTCTGTAGAAAAAATAACACGTGATCATATAATTAAAAACTATATCAGAAAGCATAGGCACGAAAGGAGCCAAATTAGTGTTGCAAGGACAACCTTAGTTCTGGCATTTCCTAACTTTTGGTTGCTTGACTTTGTAAATCTAATATTCTTTTAATGTAGTTTTTTGTATGTAATTATTATCATGATGATTGCTATTTAAAATTAACATGTAGCAATGTGTGGGGTTTTGGGGGTCATTCTACTCTCTCAGATTTAGCTTTTAGCTGAGACCAAACACGATTATGAGCTATGTCAGCCCAAAAACATTTTTTTGTGAAAATTATAAAATGAAAATTGTAACTACACAAAGTACTAGAACTGTGGGGTCCTGTTTCATCTGTGCTCTCAGCAATTCCCGTCTGATGCCAGGCAGTGTTGAGGACAAAGGTGCCTGATGCACATGCAGAGAGGACAAGAGGCATACGGAGTGAAGAGAGAAGAAATACATTAGGATAAGCAGCCTAGTGGAAGCAGGAAGACAGCAACTGGAGGCTGATGTGGGGGATAGAGAGAGAGAAACTGGGACGGGGATCTAGGGCAGAGGGACAGAGGGGCTGGGCAAGAAGATTGGGATAGAAATGGAGGAGACAAAGACTGGGAGCTGAGGGACACTGGACTGGTTGCATAAGGAGACTGGGACTGAGTGCCCAGGAGGGAGATGCTTGGAGTGTCTGGGTAAGGAGACTGGGACAGAGAGCTGGGGAGAGGAGGGCTGAGAGCAGGGTGAGGAGAAAGGGGAAGCTGGGACTGACTGGACAAGGAGACTGGGAGCCAGGAAACAAAGAGGGAAGACTGGGAGCCTGTTGGGGGCAAAGAGCTGAGATTGGAGACTGGGGGAAACTGGGAATGGCTGGACAAGGAGAATGGGACTGAGAACCAACAGGGGTGAACAGAGCTATGGGAAGACAAGACATATCCGACAGGGAGCCAGGGTGCAACGGGAGAACTGCGACTGGCTGGGCAAACAGACTGAGACAAGGAGCTAGGGAAGGTGTGTGGAGACACTGAGACTGGATGAGGAGCCTAGTGGGGGATACTGGGACTAGCTGGGCAGAGACTGGGACTGGGGTGAGAAGCTCCAGGTGGATACGAAGCTGAGCCACGGAGGCTCAGATCCTCAAAGGTATTTCAGTATTTTATTTCAATGGAAGTTGGGATCCTAAATACTTTTGAGGATCTGGGCCAAAGAGATTAAAGTCAAACATGACTACCAATTTGGGGGGCCCAATCTGAGACTATTAAAACCTGCTTCTTCACAGTACTTAACTTAGTCTAGCACTTGATATGTTCAAAGCACCACTCCCACTGACTTCAGTTCCAGCTGTGAGTGTTCAGCACTTCTGCAAAACAGATCCCATGGTTTCAGGTTGGGTACCCAGAAAATAAGGAATACACAATTAGTGACCACCTTTGAAAAGTTAGGTTTAATGACTTGCCCAGCATTCCATGAGAACTTTGGCAGAAACAGGGATAGAATCCAATTCTGCAGGGCACCACTCATCTGTCTTGAATCTCAGGACCCTCACCACTGTCATCACCACTACCACAACCTCTCTAACATGTTATGTCTATGAAGTATTGTCTGCTTTTGTAGTGTCTGGCTTTGTGGCTTTGATGAGGTATAAAACAGCATAATTGCCTAATTCTATTGGATATCCTGTGAAATGTGTGGGATTTGGAAACATATACAAGCTGTAAATCATTTAACTTTTTGTACTTTTCATCATCTATTTCTCAATGAAGACTATTACAAAATTTATCACGCACACAAAAAAAAGCATGTGTGTATATATATATACACACACATGCTTTTTTTGTGTATGTATATATACTCCATATGTATCTATATTAAAAATATGATCTAGATTATTCTGATTTTCAGAGTATATGTGCATGTGTGTGCATGTATACACTCACACCCTCTGTCTATTTTTATAAAAATATACAATCTATATTAGTTTGATTTTCAGAAGTGCTGAGGACTCTAAACTCCATTTGAAGTCAATGAACGCCAAAGTTGCACACGGTCTCTAAAATTCAGATTCATACTGTTTGTGTGTGTGAAGATATATTTTTAGATGTTTTCATAAAATCTGAAAATTATTTTTGCTTTCCCATCTAGTCAAGACTTTGAGAAATTTCTAGGATGCAGTTAAAAGTCACTCAACTGAAAGCCTATGGAGACATGCTGCTTGATATCCTTTTACTGTTTTCTGGGCTTTTCTTGTGCTTTCCATATTGCACTCTGTGGTCACTTGTGCTCAAAGAAACAAGCACCTTCAACTTGATATTTTTGTCATCCCTGTTCTGGGAAGAATCTCGTTGCTGGTTAATAACATCAATCACTTAGGCCATAAATCCTTGCAGTGGATATGGTCATTTAAATCTCCACCTGCACAAACAACAATCAGGCACAGAAAATAAGAAAGCTCATAAATCTCCATGCTGGTGATTAGTAATTTTTGGATCTGTAACAAGGATGTTATAAAGAAAGAAATCCTAATTCATTAATTAGAGCTGATATGCTGACAATTTGTTTAGTTTTTAGCACAGGGAAAACGCAAACAGGGCACAGTTAACATAACATGACATTAGAGGTTAGTGAATTCCCAACAGATCCCACAGTTTGAAGATATGATATCTTAATATACTTATCTTATTCCAAGTAGAGGGTGTTATCTTGCAACCAAATGGCAAGAACTGGTTTAAAGTTTAGATCTGCACTTCTTTTTCTGGCTTATATAACTAAGGGAAAACCTAACTGGATGAATAGTTAAGAGATACTTTCATTGCTTATTAAAATCTATATTCAATAATATTTGTTCCTCTATAAAAACTCTCATCTTAAGATCTCAGATCACTATACCATCATTTACTAATTTAGCATCACAATATCCCCTAAATATTATGTTGGTTTGGGGGGCGGGGGTTAGGAGTGTGGACAAAGGGCCTGATGCAGTGCCCACGGAAGCAAATGAGAGTCTTCCTCCTGTTTTCAAAGAGCTTTCGGTCAGGCCTGGAGCAATTAAGTTGCACATTGCAATTAAGTCTCCTAAGTAATTGTTTTCCCTGGGGACCAGACTGTACGTTCTGCATACACACAGAGGGCACCACCCATATGTGGATCTGCTTTCCTGTAGTCCTGTTCTCTCCTCCCACACATATGCACAACCCAATCTCCAGAGAGACTTATTTTTGGTCCAGGATCTATGTGTGGGGAGGGGATGAGATAGGGAAGGAAATACACAGAGCAGCCTGCATTTACTTTTCGATGGACCTCCCTCTACACTTGGTTCCAGGGGCAGAGGCATTTAACCATTGACTTCAGTGGAAGTGGAGTTAGGCCAGCAATGAGTGCTTTTGAAAATCTACTATATATAGTTCAGAAAAAGCTTTACATGGGTTTTAATAACATTTACACATTACACCTGTACACATTATGGGGTGGGATTATGAAAACACTCAGTATTAACCTAACTCTGCACGCATAAAAATCAGTGGTAAAATTCCTATTGACTTCAATGGCAGCAGAATTAGGCCAAAGCTGAGTTCTTTTGAAATTCCTATTCTATGGACCACCTCATGCTGTATTTACTCAGACAAACTTCCCAGTAGGTCTTTGGTAATGGATCATGCAGTAAACTGAACATAGACAACTAGATATATTTCTACAATATAAATGAACAAAATAAATATTAACATAAGTAACAAAATCTTTGAAAGAAATATATTTATTTAAAATGATGTTTTATTTAAAGGCAACTTTTTATGCAAACTTTACAACATTTGGTAAATATTTTTCCTGATTTCATTTCAATGTGCAGGTATATATTTTTATTCTATTTGTTATTAAAAGAAAATATTCTAACATTAAATTATAATATCATTTTGCACTTATACAGTGCCTTCTATTGGAAGAATTTCTAAGTGCTTTTCAGATTCTGATGAAATAAGTTGCACAGCATACCTGAGAATTAGGGAAGAATTAATTATTAATTATATTTATTGTTGTTATTGTTATTATTCCCATTTTACAGATGGGTAAACTCAAACACAGAGAGATTAAGGTGCTTAGCCATAGTCACACAGGAAGCCTATAACAGAATTCTGATTTCCTGCCTTCAATTTCTGTGCTTTCACTAAGGGACCCAGCTTCTGTGTTTCAGAGTATGTCCTAATAGGATGCATTCTCAAACAATCATCCACAAATTTCTTTCAGATGAGTTTACAGGACACAGTTCAGAAGCTATGTGTTAAAATCCATCTTCAAGTCAGCTGCTTGGTAGATCCACTGGGCACCCTGATCAGGAGGCATTTTAGCTTTCATCAGGAGTCAGGGACAAGGATGACACCAGCCGCCTGGGTCATCCAGCAGGCAGGAGGGAGAGCCATGCAGAGTTCTAAGGGGCAGAGGAGGGAGGAGCTGCCTTGCTCCAGTTGGGAAGATTTGAATTACAATGTTGAGATCACTGGAACTCTTCTTTGGTGCCTGTTTTCCCCTCCTGCTCTTGAGCAGAGGTTTGTGAATGTGGTGAGCAGCAACAGGCAGTGGCCGGACAGGGCCCCTCCCCTGGGCTGCAGCCGGATCCGCCTCTCTATTCCCCAGATAAATTACTAGTGTCCTCACCAAATTCCTCAGCTTTCTCTCTCACTCAAACACGGGCAAGAAGCGGGGGTGGGGCGGGGATCCTCTCTTGACTGCAAACCTATCACACCCCAGGGCGAGGGGAAACGTCTTCTCAGCCTGAGGTATTCACCCAACGCCTGCCCCCGAGGAAGCTTTGATCCTTGTGCATCTCTCAGACCATGTCCACTGGCTCGCTCAGCGATGTGGAAGACCTTCAGGAGGTGGAAATGCTGGAATGCGATGGCCTGAAAATGGATTCTAACAAAGAGTTTGGGACGTCGAACGAGAGCAACGAAGAGGGCTCCAATTGCGAGAACGCGTCCCCCCAAAAGGGGAGAGGCGCCTCCGGCAAGAGGAAAAAGGCTCCCACCAAAAAGAGCCCTTTAAATGGAGTGAGCCAAGAGGGGAAGCAAGTCCAGAGAAACGCTGCCAACGCCAGGGAGAGGGCGAGGATGCGGGTACTCAGCAAAGCTTTCTCGAGGCTTAAGACCACTTTGCCCTGGGTACCTCCAGACACCAAGCTTTCCAAACTGGACACCTTGCGACTGGCATCCAGCTACATTGCTCACCTGAGACAGATCCTGGCCAATGACAAGTACGAAAATGGTTACATTCACCCAGTCAATCTGGTAAGGTCCTGCCTGGGCGCGTTTAATAGTTCATCAATACACTTGATCACTGAGGTGAAGGGAGGGGGAAATCAACATGTGTTGTACCCTTCAGAGAGGACTGCTGGCAGATCCCCTAAGAGTATATTTGGGGCGTTGAATTATTGCGTTTATTAGAATAAATTAGACGCCTTCCAAATCACCTCCCTCCCCAAACGCTGTTAGTTGACTTATAAAAAGATCTTAACATTATAATGGCACTAGCCTTTTCTGTGTTAATCTGCTCAAAAGAGGGTGACAGGTCAAATACGCTACAACTGTGCAAATCGATTCAGTAACATCTTTTAAACACACACTGTTGGGAGACAGATGACGTCTCTACAAGCAGTATTTATCCAAACAGGATTTCTCGTTCAATTAAGTACTTTAACAGTGTTCAGTATATAGGAACAGGTCCGATTTCTTAACGAATGATTCAGTCTTCATTTCTTCTGTATTTTCTGGTGTTTATTGATGTAAAATAGCACACACACACACATAAAAAATTGCTTTTTTAAAACATTATCATAGATCTGTTCGTTCATTACCTCGGATTTACTGTTCTCGGGATGTTTCTTTTATAAATGAGAACTTTAGAGTAGAAAAAAAAATCCTCTAAATCCTAGGTTGAGAGTTGTCTAATTTAACCACGGATTGAAAAGATGTATTAGGTAATTGTAGCTATTACTGTACCGTTGGAAGTACAGTAAAGATAAATGAAACACAAGTTCTCTCGTGTGTGTGTGTGTGTGTGTGTGTGTGTGTGTGTGTGTGTGTAATTCATTCTCGCTGTACTGCCAACCGTATCCATAATAGTAATAATTCAAGCCACTACAAGGACTGAATACATTTTCTAAAATCGCTGGTTAAAATAGATCATTATTACTCTTCATTTAGCGTTTAAATTTTAATACATGGTTGGACACTGCATGATAAACGAATTTCATCAAACATTGTGGCCGTTCAGTGGGGTGATCTTCCCTGAAGCTGCTTTTCAAACGTTTTGGGCTCAGCAGAAAAATAACCGGCAGTTTGCCCTCCACAAGGTGATTTGATAAGGGTTTGAGCTATTTCTTTTTTAAATAGTTGCATCTTAATTTGTGGGTAGACACAGCAATCTAACAAGTGGACAGAATGCAGTCTGAGGGCAATCCCTTTGTACTCCTTGCAAAATATTTTCGGGTGTGCAGCTTTTTATTGCTAAGGCTATTAAAGGAGGCTGCTCTTAATGAAGCGGTAAACCTAGGGGGGAAATAATATAATTTAAATTATGGGTCTAATCCTGCACTCTTTACTTAGCTATACCTCGCCTTAACCTCAGTGAGACTTTTACCTGAGTAAGGACAGCAGGAATTGGCTCTCTAATAGTATAATTACAGTAGTCGGTACAGTATAGAATACTGAGACTTTTGGTAAAACGGATTTCATTTTAAAAGCAGAGAAGCAGCACATGAGAGCGGTGCCTTGACATTACTCAGTTTAGGAAGAACAGTTTTGATCTGTCTTTACTCGTATGTCTTAGTATTAATTTTGGGCTCAGGAAAACGCTATCGGTTATTTAAAAAGCGACAGAGAGCGGTTTCTGGGATGCATAGAACACGATTCATCACTCGGAGGACTATATATAATCACAAGGGAAAGAGATGAATGTCTTTGGGAGGCTACGCGTTTTTATGCGCGTTGCCACTGAGTACAATCCGGCGGAGTCATCGCTAGAAATGACTAGCCCAGCACTTGGTTGCCTAGCTCAACCACTTTTTATCGCTGATAAAAATGTGGCGAGGCTATTCTGCCCGTGGGTTCTGGTGTAGCATAGTCTCACTAGACACTTGTAATATCATTGTGTTAACCCCACTGTTTTAATAACCCCCTTTTCCATCCCATGTCGTTTCCTGCTACAGACTTGGCCTTTTATGGTGGCTGGCAAACCCGAGAGTGACCTGAAAGAAGTGGTGAACACAAATCGCTTGTGTGGACCTACAGCATCCTGACCAACCTCAAGCCTAGGAAACCATCTTCAGCGTGTAAGGCGGGGGAAATGAAGAAGGAAGCTGGAGACTCCCCCCTCTCTAAGGAACACTTTATAGAGATGAGGGGATTCATCCTCAGTAAAGAGGAGACCAAATGTACATTAGCAAAGACTCCACCCCAAAGATCCCATATATTTAACTTTATTAACGCGTGTACAGTTGATTGTCCTGCAAAGCAGCCTTGCTGGTTCAAGTGCTAATAGCGAGGAAGATCAAACAAAACGTACCAATGTGTATCTTTTGTATGATACATTGTGACATATGTAGATTCATAGAATAATTGACTTTGATAGTCACATCTATAAAGTAATTCACGTTAAAGATATATAGATATATTTTCTTCAAACAGGTTTTGCTATATTTCTGTGAATAAATCATCCTTTCTATTGAAAATAAATACAGAGCGGTCTAATTTTCATTTCAGCGTTTTGTGGAGTGACACCCCATTCTCGGTTCTCCTGAAAGCACCCACATTGATGTGGGATGATAGATCCGGGAACAAAACTCTTTGACCCTAGATTATAAAGTGTTTATTTTCCCAATTAAGAAGATTTAGACCGTATCCTTTGCGGGTGGGGAGGATGACGGTGTTTGGAGCCTGACTGCCAGGTCGCACTTCTTTTTTTAATTTTTTGTGAAGAAAGAGAATTACCACTGAAGTGCAATAATAACCTGGCAGATCGAGGATTCTGGCATTTCTAAAGCAGCCGCCTGCAATTTGAAACTGACCAGCAACAAAGTTCGTAGCCTGCTGCTCCGCATGTGATGCTATAGTTTTCATAGCCCAGCTTTCTTGCGAAGTACACATTAATATCGATTGTCAAGGCTTACGCCTTACTGTAATTTAAAAAAAGACTAACTTTTACTAACTACGCGGGGGGGGGCTGGGGGGGGAACCCCCGGGCCTGATCCATTCTGGAGGCGGTTTTCCTCCCGTACAATTTAATTTGGGGGGAAAGAGGTGTTACTTATCGACCAAGTGCAGCCAGAGGAAGGATTCCCCCTGGGCCCGGGTTCGGGGTGCCTAGAATTTCTAATTTAAACATCTTCCTCTCTATTGATCAGCTAGTCTGTGGGAGATTAAAGTTGAGATAAACAGACCGCGCCGGGCTCTTTCCCCTGCGCCAGCGGAGTCCACAGGCAGCTGATGCGCCAGATCCCACCGAGCTGTTTAATGTTTCAGGGTTATGACCGCACTGTTTACAAGATGTCTTCGGTTATTTATACTGTTATTATTAGCAGAGGGGCTTTAAATTTCCGCTTCACTTGCTCTTTCAATATTTTTTTCAGTTCAATTTGATACCTGGGTATTTTCTTTTTCTTTACGAAAATAGACAACATTGGCTTTCTGGTCGCTGCATTACACCGTCTCTATCTCCACCAGAAAGAGTTTGCCAGGAAATGGGAAATGCACAAGAACGAAAATCAAAACAAAACAACAAGTTAAAAGTGTCATGGGAAGCGTAAGGGTTTGCTTTGGGGAGTCAGGGGAAGACAAGAGAGCGCAGGCAATATAGCTGATTTACACTAGGGGCTAGGTGGTAATCCGATTGGATATCACTGGGAAGACAGCTAGAAAAATCTAGGGCCAGAACTTTCAAATGTAGTGGTTTAAAATTAGGCACCTATATTCATATTTCTGGCCTGAGCCAGCAAGGACTTTTGCACCTGAGTAACTTTGTGCATTCCAATGCCTTTCATTGAACCCACTGAGACCCCTGGGCTAAGTGAAGTTAGATGAAAACGTTTTTGTAGGACCGGATTCTGAGCTATCTAATGACCTGATTTTCATCTACAAGCCCACAGAAGTCAATGGGAGCTGCTCATGCTCCGCACCTGGGGAAAACAGACTACTTCTTGAGGAGCTTAACTATGGGTTTCAGTGCCAAACATTAGTTATCTACGGCTCAGTCCTGAACCCTTTAAGTCAACGGCAAAACTCCCCTTGACAGCAGACCTCTACATCTGCTCATTTTGGCCAAGATAAATAAATTAGATAGTAGCCAACAGAAGTTTTGCTGCAGTAAGGACTGCGAGATTGGGGCCCAGGTATATCTTTCTGATTTTGTATCTTCAAACTCAGTGCACTTTCTTCTTTTTCTAGTGATGTTTTGTTAACGTTTTTTCTCTTTGCTTTAGACTCCATCACATTGTCATTTCTTCCATTTCATTTCTGACGTCTCCCCCCCCCCCGTGTAAGTCTGATCTACAATACTTTATTCAGGCAAAATCCCTCTTGAAGAAGGGGAGTAGGATCCTGCCCTGTTTTACATAAACAGAGTCCGGACTCAAATAAGAAGGAGCGGTGAGATCACAGACTCTGTATTATTAGATGAATGTTAATAATAGTTTAGAATAATAGCTTATTGCAAATCGGTTTCCTGATTTGTCCAATAGATCAGTGTAGCGAGTTACTGTTTATATTTCTCTTTTACTAACCTCTGATTTAATTTTACATTTAGATTCGCAAATTATTTAGTCCCTCAGGTGAATCCAGATTACAAGAGAACTATGATCTAGTAAATTCATGTAACTAACAAAAAACTGGTAAAAACATTATGGTCTCATAACTACAGCTAAAGAAAACAACTACCTATAATATTATATATATATATATATATATATAACATGTTTGTGTAGGAAATATGTGTGTGTGTGAATTTGAAGTAACTGTTCTAATACTTTTTAATAATAGTGCTATTTAATTTCATTTTCTTCACTTCTTTAACTTAACATTTGGTGAAATTAAAAACCCAGACACATATCCCGATCTGGGGCAAACTAACACAATCCCCTTGACTTCAGTGGAGCTATGCCACTTTAAAACAGCTGAAAATCTGGTCCTGAATATTTTATTTATTATAGGGTAAATACACGGTGGTCAATCCTGAATTTTTTGCGCACCTAAAGATGATGGGAACTTTGCCTGAACCAAAACTGTAGGACCAGAGGCATGCTTGTATTTCCACAGAATTAACTGGAGTTTTACCATTCCCTTCAGGAGGAACAGAATCAAGTCCCACAACCTTAAACTAGGTGTACTTTATAATCAAGGATCCCTTGAGATTCACATTTTTATGTTACCTAATGAAACAGAAAAAAGAATTTTACTGATACTTAAAATCATGAATTGGGTCATTATTAACTACTGCTTGCTAAAGAATTGAAGCCAAGTGCTCTTCTCTTTTCACAACTTGAAGTCAGTGGGAGTTTTGGATGTACAAAAAATGCAGGATTGGACTCCAGATTTCCTACATAAATAGGTTCCATCTCTTCACCACTCCAGTTCTCAACAATGTCTAAATTCAGTCAACATTTTTCTGCTCCTTTTTTAATCTGGTGATATTAATTGTTCATTAGAGGCCAGGATTTCAAGGGATATTTGCCACTTTAAATGTACAGGAACAGAGTAGTGAAAAAGGAAATAGTCTGAAATGGAACTATGAGAAATATAATTGCTATCATGTATAAAAGCCTGCATTGAAACCAATGTAGAGACAACAGTTTCATAGTTACATAGTAAATACAAGGAGATAGATTCTGTCACCTTAACTCACTTCCGGTAAAACCTTATTCTGCAAGTAGTCCCATTCAAGACTACTTGTGGAGTAGTGTACTCCTCAAAATGAATAAAGGTCAGTCTATTTTTCCTTCTGCAGTCAGGTGCACTTGGTTGCTGTATAGAGCAACCCACAGATGTGTAATGAGTATGGAGTTGCGTTTATTCCATGTAAACCCAATGACTTGGAAGCATTGCGTTCTTTGGAACTTCACAACAGCCATTGCCATACATCTCACGAACAAAGTGGGATACATTTGAACCAATAAGCATCACAGAAATTATGTTTCTCAACCCCACCCCCATACTACTAGAGTATTGTATTTTTCTGATATAAAAATATTTCCTCTCACCCTCCTGCCCTACCTGATCTTCCTTTCATCATTCATATCCCTCGTGAAAACATACTTCTTCTGTTGAGCGTTTATACAACAGTCTAGACTCAATAATCCAGATGGTTATTAAAACATACACAGCACTCTTATAAGACTGTACCCTCTACCTGTGCATCACATATGTGTGAACGTTGCTGTCTGCATCTGAACTAGACTGTGAATTGAGGATAGGGACTGTGTTTTTACAGCACTGATAGTCAATAACACCAATGCGATCTAAGGACCAGGATTTTTTTTGAAAATAGGTATTAAGAATATGACAGCAATGGCACTGGTGAAATCACAAGCACGTTTTCCTAGGCAATCAGTCACAAGTGTGAGGTCAAAAATATTCATGCTTCAACCAAATACAATATTTTGCAGTATCTGATCATAGTATATTGGTTTCACATTGTCCTTTCCCACAGATGAAAAACCTGGTCTACACAGTTTTTGTACTGATTTAATTATGTCATTCAGAGGTGTGATTTTTCACTGAAATAGTTAAATCAGTGCAACCCCTCTGTGGATGCAGTTATACCCAAATGAAGGTGCCCATACATTTACAAGAGCAAGTTATATCTGCATAAGTATGACCACACAAGGGTCACCACTTTAACTATATAGGTTTCAAATTGATATAGTTAAAGCAGTCCAAAAACTCTTTGTGAACAAGCCTTTACTGTCAGAACAGTTTTGAAATTAAGCATTCTTGTGACTTATAGTTTTGCCCTGAAACTTGAACCTCTAAACTTACTAAATAGACATTAATATGTGTGTACAAATAGGCAGAGGCACTAAGTGAAGGATTTGAAGTGTCCCTGGTGAGAAAGACATTTGACAAATATTCCTCCTCATTCCTTAAAATATGTGAGATAATTTTCACCAAGAGTGAAAAAGACAAGCAGATCTATATCCAAGTGCACTCTTTTGCATAAATCGTACCCAAGTCCATTTCCCAGCTATAAATATGGATTAACTGTTTACTAGAGTCATAGGTTCTTAGGCCAGAATGGACCATTGTGATCATTTAAGCTGACTTTCTGTGTAACACACACTATAGAACTTCCCCCCAAATTCCTAAGGCATATCTTTTAGAAACATCCTTTTGGGGTTGTTTAGCTGCTGTTTGGAACAATGTGGGTGAAGTAATATCTTTTATTGGACTAACAGAAGTTGTTCCAATAAAAAATATTACTTGGTTCACCTTGTCTTTCTAGTATCCTGGGACCAACATGATTACAACAATACTGCAAACAACAATGCCATTCCAGATGAGACAGGCCAGGAAAGAGGAGAGGTAGCAAACTAGCCCCCAAGTCTGTGTAGCTACCCAAGGAGGAGTCAAGAGTAGAGGTGAATGAACAGCCATAGAATGATCTCTCTTTCTCCCGCTACTGCTCAGTCCTTCAAAAGGGAGGGGGACGGACCATAAGCATCTAGATCACAAAAGGGTGAAGTCAGACCACCAAAGAGGAAGGGAACATAGCTGAGTGAGCCTAAGAGCTGCAGCTGCCTTTGTCTACTCTGGGAAGAACATCTGTGAAATTCTGGACTACAACAGCAAAGAGGAGGAGGAGGAAGAAGAGACAATGAACATTACCGGGGGACGAAGCACTCACATGGAGATAACTGTTTAACTGGACGGCAGTCCAGATCATTACAGCTACATACCTCTCACCCTTCAAACATATATGAGACAAAAGCCAGTGTATGACAAATGACCAGAATGACTGTGCTACCCCTTGCTTTTGGGTTTGTGCCTATTATGACATATTTAACCATCAAGGCAATATTTTTTGTCATTGAAACAATAACAATAATATGCAGTGTCTTTTATACAAAAAAGAGATTGCAGAATAACACCACCACCTACCCCTTACATATAGTGCTTTTCATGTTTCTTCTATACTTAATGTTCTCCCAGAGGCAAGATAAAAAATAGTTATTAATGCTTCTTGGGTGAAAATTAATATAGAAATAGAAAAACACAGTCAGCAACCCATCTACACTAAGGAATCCCAACATTGTTAACACTGGTAGAACTGAACTGGTAAGAGCAACTGAAACATTTGTACAATTTCCTCAGTGAGGATGAGGCTTTTGTATTTTCAAGGGAGCACAGCCATTGGGAATGGAGAGTATTCAGCACTTCTGTGCTAAGAGAATTCAGCACTTTGCAGGATCAGGCCCTGGAGAAACTGATGATAGAAATACAGAGTCTGAAACTGAGTGAGTGATTCTGAAGAATATAGGAAGAAACTAGAAACAAACAGAAACATAATCAGTTCCCCTTTTCTCCATTTTATCCCACACCACAATCCAGCCACATTGTCAGTAGAAAGCAGAAGACAAATCTGTGACAATGTAGCATGCTCAACATGTCACAAGAGTCATTCAACACCTCTTAAATTCTAGACCCTGGCTAATATTCTGTTGCTCTTCTAATTTTATTGTTCATCTCTTTATTTCCTTGGTATTGCCAACAGAGTCTTTTTGTGCTAAGGATACAATCTGTATGTTTGATTAAATCCCAGCTGCTGAAACTAGATATGGTTAAGCAGGAAAGATGGTTCCATTCTGCCTGCTGTAAAGTTACTAAAGGAGAATCTTGTCAGTAGCTCTTTATCTTTTCCATTTTCTTTTTGGTATAGTGCTTCTCTACTTTTTTTCCATGCATTAGGTTGTAAAATAAAATCTGAAGAAATAATCTTTTGTTTGTTTGGATACAAATGGTTACTTTGGAGCTGTTTTTACTATTTACACCAGACATATCATATGATTGAATACACCGAATGAGAGCTGTTATACTGCACATAAAGGCATATCTATCTCAGAAGCATATGAGTATGCTGACGGCAAGGGCAGCAGATAAGCCAGAGTGCTTGCACTATTCAATCTGATAGCTAAACTCAGCAACCAGTGGGTTCCTTCCCTTATAAGCCTCTTCCCATGGCTGTGTCTTTCTCCCTAGTGGCTGCTGCCTTCTGAGAGCTCCTCAACAATCCATGAGATGCTCAGTATAAGCTTTCCCTTGATGATGATCTCTCCAATAAGATGTTGCTGCCTCCACTTCAAGATTTAGTGCAGGAGCTGATTGTCTCTAGATATCTACTATATTAAAACAGAGTGCACACTAGCTCTTTCAGTGTAGTCTGGGATACTTAGTTAACTAGCAAGTCCATTACAAAACAAACAATAACTGAAGGCTCAATTATAATTATTTTCATTATCATAGCACCTAGGGGCCTAATTTGAGAACGGGGCCCTATTGTGCTAGGCACTGTACGAACATAGTAAGAGACTGCTCCACCTTCCAGAAGCTTCCAAGGGGAGACGGAGAGAGAGTGAAGTGACTCGCTCAAAGTCACACAGCAGATCAATGATAGAGGCAGGAATAGAAAACAGGTCTCCCAAGTTACAATTCAGGACACTATCCATGGGGTCAAAAAGATAGCAATAGCTGGTCCATGCAATAGATCTTCAAAGGAAGGTGAGAGGGAGCATACAACCTGTAGAGAATTACAGGGAGGCAGGAAAGAATTAGTTGTGTGTTGGAGGAAGAAGCAGCCACAGTCCAATTTGGAATGCTGTAGGGGACAGCAAGTAATCCAAGATCTTGTAGGGAGGAAACAGGGGAAGATGATTCTGTGAGAATATAGGGAACAGTTTCAAGGTATCTGGATAAACATCTAAACTTTTTACCTAGTTTCTAATTGTGTGCAAACATTTGCTTACACAACTGCCAAATTTGCATGCAAACATCATTGAATTTGTATGCACAATTGTCTGTTTGCACATGCAAATACAATAGTTGTATATGCACCTGCCTGTGCATACTTTTGTGGACAATTAGAGGTCCTGTCTTGAAAATATAGCCCAGTATGAATGAGGAACAAACGATAACAGATAGTTGGAAGCTTAAAATAATGTGGGATTGATTTCTTTAGAATACAAAAATATATTTATAACATCAGAGTCATGACTAAGCATCTCTATGGAAATAACACTAGGAGAAGTGAGGACTTGAAAAAGTAACAGTAGGTTTGTGGAAAATAAGTACATTTAGAGAGCCGCTGTTTGTAACACCAGGCATTTAATAACATGCTCAAAAGCAAAAAGCTGGGCATTAAAGCCACAAGTTTAGCTAAACCGCAATTATCTTTTTTTTTCATAACATGACTGCCTACTCAGAAATCGACCACAATCCTCCAGAGAAAAACCTCAGCATCCTTTGGGAAAGTATATATAGTAGCACCTCAGAGGAACTGCCAAGTTCCACAGAAGGCACCATAGGAATCTGTGCAACGGCTGAGAGATTTTTTGTAACATCTGAGGGTGACTGAGCAGACCACGGACAAGGAATAGAAAGTTACATGACACACTCCAGAAAACTGCTAGGGATTCCCTGGGGTGTCACTCAACTACAGGATATGAGCAACTGCTCAGAACTTATAAGAAACCCTCCTTTTAAAGAGTTTCCTCAATTTACTGTGCGTCTTCCACGTTCATTTCTTGCAGTGTTGTTGTAGCCATGTTGTTCCAGGATATTAAAGAGACCAGGTCAGTGAGGTACTATTTTTATTGGACCAACTTCTGTTGGTGAGACAGATATGCTTTTGAGCTATACAGAGCTCTTCTTCGGGTGTGGGAAAGGTACTCTGAGTCTCTCATCAGTGGCAGTTCATCCAATAACAGATATCTCCCTCATTTTATATGTTTCTGTCCATTTCATGAGCCACAAGGTGGCAGTCCTGTTGCACATAAGCATTAGGCAAAGACGGGGCAGAAGATGTAATGTTCCCAATGCTGCAAAAATTGCTATAAGTAGTGCTATTCTTAATATTCTTTCAGAGGCTAGAGAAAATATTTGACATGGGGAAGTCTGAGAAAATTGCTCCTGATCAATTCCTATTTTGGGGGTGAAAATGAATGTGGATGTAGAACAAGTTTTCCCAATGTTGAGAGGCAGATTTTTAAAAATTTTTAAAACAGTTTCACTTGTCCTATACACGATCAGTACTATTCCACTGTAATTTCTTATAAATTAGTAATTTTTATGTAAAACTAAAGTTTCAGAAAACCTTAACTAAGAGCAATACATTGCACTGTGTAGTACCTTTCAGACAAGATTTTCAAAATGCTTTACAAAATTAAGGTTGTCGACTCCACTATGAAGTAGTATCATATCCATATTACAAGGAGATAATTTGAGATATAGAGAGGTTAAGTGACTTTCTCCAGGGTCACATTTCAAGTCCGTTTCAGAACTGGGAACAAAATCCAGGAGTCTTGACTGCCAAGTTTTCTAACCACTACATCATAATCACAAGTAGCCCCCTGCCAACAGACATTATTGGAATACACCTATTAATCTAGTTTTTCTGTTATTACATGTTCTTAAGTTACATTTTAAAGAGCAATGTATGTGACTGAAAGTATGCTTTGGGAGACTGAATATTGAATATAGTGCAATCACACTCTTTATGTGCATAGCCACAGGCCATTTCTTTCACAATAGTGACGCCTGTCAGGCTGTAAGCAGTAACATTTTCTGCTAGCTGCAGTCACATGTAATCCTCTTAGAAGTTCCACTTTCCAGATGCTTTTCTTGACCAAATTTAAAACCAAACAAAATAAAATAAAATCCAGGCTCCTCTCTCTTTCATGTCACTGTGGCGCACATTTAGACCTGATCTGGAAGTTAGAGAGACAGGGTGGGTGAGGTAATATCTTTAATTGGACCAACTTCTGCTGGTGAGAGACCAGCTTTTGAGCTTGGCCTGATGAAGGGCGCTGAGTGGCTCAAAAGCTTGTCTCTCTCTTACCAGCAGAAGCTGGTCTAATAAAAGATATTTCCTCATCCACCTTGTGTCTCTAATATCTTGGGACCAACAACACATCTCCAACCACACAACGTACACATTTGGAAATGATACTGAAGTTAAAAGGGCAGCGGCAAACTCGTTGGATAAAAACCACTTTGCAAAATACCTGGAACAACAAAAGGCAGCAGCGGGCCAGGCTGGGACAGCTGCTGCCCGCCCGATTAAAACCCGGCTGGGGGAAGCAAACAGCTGCAGCCCGAGTGACTTGCGCTGCGCTGCCCAAGCATTGCTCTCGCGGGCTGCTGGGCAGGGAACGGAGCCTGGGCGCCCGCACGGGCCGCCACTAGCAGCCCAGGCGCAGCTCCGGCTGCAGAAGAGGGAAAAAAGGCCCGAGCCCGCGCTGCCCTGAACAAGACACTCACTCCTCTCCCCTCCAAGCCCCGCCCCTCCTCGTCCCACAAATATCCCCACGCGCACGCTGCTCCTTGGCTGCCCAGCTCGAGGCAGGGAGGAGAGAAAACTCGGAAGCGCGCGGCTAGCGCGGCCCTCGTAGCACTTCCGGCGGCCGTTCTAGCCGGAGCCGTCTCTATGGCCGCCGCGTTTTGCGATGTTTATTGTCTCGGGGACAGGGCCCGGGACCCGGAACAACAAAGAGCGAGAGCGACGGGGCGCGTAGCAACCGGGCCGCGCGCGGCGGAGCCGGGGACACTCAACCGCCGGCCCATGCGGTAACTGCAACCGTCGCCGCTCACCCGCGGCGCTGGCTGGGGAGGGGCGGGCGCTGCGGGGCCGGGGCGTTAGGGGGCCTGTGGACCCGGCGCTGGGCCTTAGGGGGCCTGTGG